>NC_057950.1:30299821-30477321 GCF_018555375.3 Anguilla rostrata | reverse complement strand
AGCGGAAATATTAGGCGGGGGGATGGGGGGGGGGGGGGGATTTTTTGGCAGGCCCCGGAACTTGGAACGCTCTCCCGGCTTTTTAATAACGGGTCAGGAATCCATTCGGCTTTTTTAACTGCCGTTCTGGGGCCCCCGACGGGCCCGGCGCTGTAGGAAGCCTGTAGCAGCCAGCAGCCGCAGAGAGCACATATGGAATCAGCCAGATTGAAATGCCACAGTTCAGGAGCCCTGCGAGCGGGATGGGAGCCCCCCCCCCCCCCGCCTTGGAGCTCTTCTGTTCCCGCGCGCGTCAGACGCCGGCGCGTTCACAGAACGGCGAGAAAGCGTGCGCGCCGTCGAGCAGCGTCGTGAGAGCCGTCTTCAGCTTCGGGTGCAAGCCTGATCGGATGCGACATTTTCTTTTTTCTAATGCGGTTTTAAAAGACTGTTTTGGGAAAAAGATATTCATATTTTATACTCAATGGATTACAATGGAACGTTAACGTATGCAACTATTAGAATAATATTTACATGAAATGCTGTGGAGAGACCGCAAGCGTTTGAACATTCGCAGCCTGAGTTTGGGTTTATGTTTCGGGTTTCCAGAGGACATCGTTAATAAAGAAAGTTTAGATTAGCAGTTGGGTGTCAAAGGTCACACAGGATTGATTCCATAACCTCTTTCTTATTGTATTGTATAACATAGGCACATGGGAGACAGCCAAAATGCTGGTATTCATTCAAACTGTACTCTCAGAATGTTTGGGTTATTTATCGCATACAATTATGAAATTGGTAAATTATCATTACAGCTATATTATGGATTCAGTCGTTATTTTTACTGACGACAAAGGGCAGTTGCTACTGAGGTCTGAAAAAAGGGGGATCAATATCTCTGTATCATAATAAGGGTTTGTGAACTTTATCTGTGTATCTGTCTAGACGCTCCTCCAGATTATTAGGTATAATATCTAGTCCTGTATAAAGTGTAAATTGTTTTTTATTATTTGTCACAAAATAATTGTGTCTCATTAGCGCTCGATGTGTTACTGAGAAACAGAAGCTAACCGGGGATGTCGCCCGCTTCGCCGTTAGCGCTGAGATGAGCGTACGTCCGTGCTCGTGTCGTTTTCATCAGGGCCTGTCATCCGCGTGAGAACCGCGTTTGATTTATCGCCGCGTGGTTATTGCATCTCGTCCCGCGGCGGGGCGGCGCTTCGTTTGTCTTTAATAAAGACCTCATTGATTCCGTGAGAGATAACCGTTCTGAAGGCCCTGGCCCCGAGCACCCAGAACCCTATTAGTTTAGTAATAGCTTCGGATTTAGAGAATTACCAGGCGACCCTGTTGCTGCCTCGGTAATCGTTGTGTGTTTGCGCGATCCCGGAAAACAGCTGTGTGCGTTTGCAAGTGTGTGCGTGTGTGTGCGTGCGGGTATGTGTGCGTGTGCATGCTTGCGTGCATGCGTGTGTGTGTGTGTGCATGTGTGCATGCTTGTGCGTGTGAGATGGTGCAGAGGATGTTGTCTGTGAGATCGATTCAACGTGTGTGTGTTCCTTTAGGTGATTACTGTGTGATGTCATGATCAATTAAACCTTACAGCTGATGAGAGTACAAAGGAACTTGCCAGAGGAATATTTGTATATCCAAATGACTCAGGATCCCTGTTTAATAGATGAACATAAGCATGCAGTTCGATCATGCGATGATGAACATACTACAGATAGTAACACACTCCCAGTGTGCAGTGTACAGGGATGGGTGGACTAAAGCGTAATTGTGTGCATTTTCGTTTTTAAATCTTGTGGCAACATTGAGGCCATGGAACTACTCTGCTGTCTGTTCACTTTCAGTTCGTTTACTCCAAGCACAACAGTGCAGTATTTCTCATAAAAGGAAATGCTTTTCAACGGGTGTCGGTATTTTATTGAGAATCTTCAGTAACGTGTGCATTTTATGCACATTTTCAAATAGCGCCACCTGTCAAACACTACAAAGCTGCTCTCAGATTTGATTCCTGAGAGCATTTTCTGTGCTGAAAGTCCTGTTCTTAAACCATCACATTTGCCAAACACGAGAATAAATTAATTGTAATGTGTAACGTTTATGTGTACCATTTCATAAGTTTCTGTTAATATTATTACTATTATTATTAGTAGTATTAGTAGTAGTAGTCGTAGCAGCAATACTAGTAGCAGTTGTAGCAGTAGGAGCAGCAGCAGTAGTAGTAGCAGTAGTAGCAGTAGTAGTAGTAGCAGCAGCAGTAGCAGTAGTAGTAGTAGCAGCAGCAGTAGCAGTAGTAATAGTAGTAGTAGTAGTAGCAGTAGCAGTAGCAGTAGCAGCAGCAGCAGCAGCAGCAGCAGCAGTAGCAGTAGCATCAGTAGTAACAGTAATAGGAATATGATGATGTTTGTGTGATGTATGTGTCATAGTAAGTAACCAGCATGTTGGCCAGCAGTACGACTGGGGGTGTTGGATGTAGCAGCTTGCTAGCAGACTGTGAGCTGAGAAGCTCTCACATTAAGCCATTATTCTCCGTCTTATACGAGCCCTGAAGCTTAATCTGCGCATCATCATTCACTGCCACTTCGGCGTTTGTATCCGACTTAGCGTCTCAGGGTTTTCCTCCGGTCCTGGGGCCTCCCTGGTTATCTCCTTCATGACTGATTATCTCCCCACGAGTCACCACATCAGGTCTCTAACGCTCTCAGTAACTTTCAGTCATAATGCATCCGATACATGTTTAAGGACAAACTGCAGTTACTTAAACTGTGAGCACA
Source organism: Anguilla rostrata (assembly GCF_018555375.3). Classification (NCBI taxonomy): domain Eukaryota; kingdom Metazoa; phylum Chordata; class Actinopteri; order Anguilliformes; family Anguillidae; genus Anguilla; species Anguilla rostrata. The sequence continues at coordinate 30,474,559 of NC_057950.1, read as the reverse complement.
AAGATAGTATTTAAGCCTGTTTTTCAGTGTTATGGAGAGCTCGGGGGAGCACATAACTCAAGCACCATGTTGAATCCAATATACGCACAGTATATTGTCTCAGAGTTTTGTTCCAGCTGGTGAAACGTGGTTCAAACTCATTATATCTCATATCTACATGCAGTACAACCTTTCAGGAATGTTCATTTCAGGAACTCTGAAATATTTGGAACTTTGAAAAGTAAGTCAAAATACACCCATTTTAATTTGAAGCTTCTGAATCCATTATTCAAGCCTCAGGGTTCATCTTGCAACTATGAATAGTTTTAAAAGTTAATAACCCACAGGGTAACTGATATATGATATTCTGACCACCCAGCTAAACTTAAAGTGCTGCAAGCAGTGTTAATACATGAATCCATCAGTGTATTCTTGCATAATCTTAAAACATAAATGTATCAAGAAGCACATTTAAAAAGGCATTTAATTGTACACAATACTGTACCATTGTTTTTGGTTTGAATTGCCTATCCCTTAGAAACTTGCTCCAAACTCTCTGAATTTGAATCCAACAGGCAGTTAGAGGGGAAGTGGTGTGCTTGAAGTGTAGTGTTTTTTATTTATTTTTTTATTTTGTTTTTTATTTAACCAATGGAAGGTGTGAGTCCTTCATGTGCAATGTTCACTTTTTATATCTGTGATAATAACAAAGTAAATCTAAGTATTGTATTAACCTCCTGAGAGGAAAAGCGTATTCTAATATTTTTGACTTACAAGTGTCTTAAATGGCAAAAACATGTTGCAGTGAAAACATTATTTATTATTAAATTTATATATTATTCATTTCACTATTATTGAGCCCCTTTGTCCCTTTGTAGGTTTTATCATAGGAGAATACAAGTGAGTGTATTCTACTTGGGAATAAGCAGAGACTCATGTTCCCTTAGGAAGTTACGGAGGTTGAAAAGCTAACATTGCATATGTTACATTCAGATTCAGTTTTCAAATTTTGTCATTTAACTGATGGTGCACTGGCAGTTTTATCCATCAACATTTTTTATTCAAAACGCACATGCTCAAACGGAAAATAGTTTAAGGCAAATTTAGAAAAAAATAAAACCAAAATTGTTTTCTTACTTAATTATTCAGGCCCCTGTTCCCTGGCAACTCTAAATGAATGCAGGTGCAAATAATAACCTTAACAAGTCTTACAGCAAGCTGAATGACCTGTGTGTCTTTGTGCCATAAAACAGATCATGCTGGTTTCAGGATAAAAACACCTGTATTTGGGAGAGTCACTGATCAGTTATTACATTTGAAGGAAAGAGAAGATGGAGCAGGTTTCTGAGCAAGTGTGGGAAGAAGTTATCACAGATTATGAGAATACAAGAGAATATCTAAATGAGTATCTCAGTGTGTACCTTTGGCTGCCAAATCAAGATGTTTCAGTTTTGTTTGTATGGCTTTGTCTAGAAAAGGCCTCCAAACTCAGTGGCCAAACCAGAAAGCAATGAGGGAAGTGACTGTGAAGCAAATGATCACATTATTGGAGCTATAGTTCACTGCCTGAGAGTGTAACATCAGTCAAGAGCACTACACGACCCCGTATTATCTCAAAGCCCCCATCAACCAGTGGCCAGATTAGACTAAAATAAAGCTGTGTGGTCTGGAAGCAAGCAGTGTGTCTGGCACAATCCTCACACTGCACATGTCTCAAAAGCTATTCAAATACAACATGCAGTTAAGCTCAAGAATAAGCCAATTTTTATAAAAGATGAACGCGAACACTAATCCATTTTTTTTAAACTTACACTTCTAATCTACATGGTAAATTACTTTATCATTATTTCCTTGAAACTTTGTTCTTTGGATTGAGAAAGAGAAATACAATATTAGGATAACAGGTCTGTAATTCCCTGAATGAAAGCTTTAGTTCATCCTTCCTTTCCAAATTTCACACATTGCACTGTCATTGTGGTTTTATCAATGCAAGCTTTTTGTTGATGGTTTTGTTGTGCAAACTATCCTTTTGTGCGTGCGATCACTTTTAGACAAGCACGCATTTGAATGACACAGGCAGATCGGCGACACTGGCCTTCAGTATCCGATCTGTCTGGAAGGACTTCAGCTTCTTCCCACAATGCAGCTGTACAGTTAGTGTTGATGAAAGGCACAGAAAAATATTGAAGTATGGCTGCCGCACTCCTCCAATATAGCACTATTTGAGCCCATGACTTGACTCATCTTCTGTGACATCAGAAGACCCCTTCCTCCAATGGGCCACCAGCCTCTATCACCCAGGAGACTGCAGAACATGGATTGTGCTATGAAGTTGAAACGGGGAGTTGGTCGATCTTGAGTTTGCCAAAATCTCTAGCGTTTTGAGCTCAGTGAGCATATTGGGGATGATCTTTGATCAATTCCCACCATAAACCTTACTACGTTACCTTTTACACAAATTACATTGACTCAAAGCTCAACAGTGTGAGTGATTTGAACATTGAAACATATTTTGAAAAAAAAAAAGTTTCATATGTTACAACATGCTTGATCATGCTTATTTTTGAATACATTTCTCATGCCAAGTAACGTCTGTGCCTTTAAAGAAAGCCGTATGATCATCTTTATTCTGCAATTCCACACCAGCTGGCTCGTTTTGAGTACAGCCAATGAGCTATCAGTCTTACTAGAGAATATAAATATGGAAAAGAAAATTCCATATTTATCTGTATATGAAAGCTGAAGAAAACATCTATATGTCCGATGTCCATTTTATAGTGCAGTTGCAGGTGGGTTATGTTTGCAAATTAAGAGTTGATTTAAAGAAATCAACTCTAATTTAATTTAGTCGTTGGTTTAATTAACTGTGTAGTTAAGACTGTTTAAAAAAAAGACTCATTCGTCTGGAATACTGTGACCTTGAAAAAGGATAACTCGTGATGGTTTTTTACAGATGTAGTGCCTACCATAATATTTGTTTACTTGAAAACTGCTGTGCGAACAGCATGGTAATTAATCCTCTTTCCTCTGGAGGAAACCGTACGTGTGTTGTCCACATCCACAGATGTGCAAAATGCACAGCTTCTCAGTGATGTTGAGAGAGCACATTTTGTAATGCATAAAAAATACACGCTTTCAAAATCTGATAGGTGGCAGAACGATGGACTGGATCAAAATGTGCCCACACACTGTGTTTGCTCCCCAGTTCCCCAGATTTCCATCCATCCATTATCTAACCCACTTATCCTGGGCAGGGTCACGGGGGGTGCTGGAGCCTATCCCAGCATGTATTGGGCGAGAGGCAGGAATACATCCTTGGCAGTTTGTCAGTCCATCGCAGGGCACACACACCATTCACTCACACACTCATACCTATGGGCAATATAGGGTCTCCAGTTAACCTAACCTGCATGTGTCCTCCTGTGGGAGGAAACCGGAGCACCCGGAGGAAACCCATGCGGACACGGGGAGAACATGCAAACTCGAACCCAGGACCTTCTTGCTGTGAGGCAACAGTGCTACCCTCTGCACCACTGTGCCACCCAGTCCCCTGTGTACAGCCGACACAGATTGTTGAGTGGCTCCCACTCTGCAAGGATCCAGTGGATCCTCAAGATCACCTCTCTTTTTATGTCCTGCTGGATCAAACTCTCTTCAGGGAACACCTAGATAACTCACCTACCCTCAATAAAATTAAAACTTCACTAACCCTTAAAAGAAAACCTCATGCGGTCAGTATATATTTGTACTGACTGTTTACACACCAAAGAAGCGTACATCTTGTATTGAAATTCAAATACCTTTTGCAAGTTGCTCTGACTAACTGCATCTGCCAAATTATGCAAGTGCAAATCCTAAAATATCTAAAATGTATCTGCTCCTGATGAACGAACCGCATGTGGGAGCAGACACAAAATGGCGCACTCATTCTTCTCGCTCATACCGCCACCCTGGAACTCGACCTCTCCGGCTCGAGGAAAAGTTTAGGTCAACATCGCCGCTCTTTTGAGAAATGGCCGCCGCTTCAGGAGTGATTGCGCTAATAATGGCGGCAGCAGATGCGCCCGGCCCGGCGCTGCTGCGCTTTGATTGCACGACTCCCTGACCTCCGGCTCTGTTCGAGAGAGCCGGCCTCGTGCGAGGGGTCTCCGGCAGCTCCCGGTTATGAGGCATTATTGACTTAGAATTTATAAATATTTAATGTTCGCATTAAAAAAAAATGGCAGAGCACAGCCATTAGGACCGGACAATAAAGAGGCCTTCCCTGTGATTGAGTGCCGGGCTCTCGGTGCTGGACAGCTTTGGAGGAGAGCCCTTTGAAATGATCTGAGCAATATGGAAGCGCATTTTTTATTTATTTATTCATTTTTCCATTTCATTGCTCACGTCCAAACAGGAGAAAACTTCTACAATGGCCCTGGAATCAAAACTGTGTTTTCTTTTTTCCAACAACAACAACAATAAGAGAAATGATAGGTAATACTTAGTAAGGTGAATTTAGCTGTGGAGATTTTTTTAGTCTGCTGAGGCTGGTCTGTTCTGTGGTCATAGCTAATGGCTTGGTTGACATGGACCGTTCAGTTGGACTTATTCACTTAATGTTTATGATGATATCACAACTGAGCCCTCTGCACAAAACATCAGCATAAGCAGCGTAATATATAGACGGACCAACACATGCTGACGGATTTTCAATATCCATCACGAGCATTAAATAAGCATGTTATGTTAAGCATAGCACTACATCCATCAGTCTACTCTACACGTCTATGACCAGTTTTCTTACCTATCAAAGTCCACTCTGACATTCATGAGTGAATATTAATTTTCAATGAATAAATAATGTTTCCTTTGTGGACTGATACAAAATAGATCTATGATGATGATGATAATGATGATGATGATTATTATTATTATTATAAGCTTGTGAATGGATTACTAAAGCTTTTTCTGGCTATCATTTATCTGTGATTTAAACTAATCAAGTTATAATAGAAATACCAAATATATTTTCATATATTTAATAAGGTCAAATTAAATTGTATTTGTACATGGTGATTTTAACATGCAACCATTCTACAACTATTAGCGACACTTGCTTGGGACATCTATCCAAGCCTTCAGTAGGCTTATTATTTCCTTCTGTGGAGTTTGGACATCTCAACAGACAGTTTTCTAATCTCACCCTTGACCTACTTTTAGCCCGGTCAGCACCAGACAGGTCCCGAAGTGAAAGTGACAAAAGTGAAAAAAACTACCTCGGTGGAAAAGCACGTAGACGCAACACTGGGGACGCAGAGTCCGCTATAGCGTGCAGCACTAGTCACGTGGCCGAATGACTGCGAGTCAGTTTTGTGGTCTGTTTTGCGCCTTTCCTTACCTGTGACGAGGGTTTTGTTTTCCATTTAACGCAGACTCCCGACCCCTCCGGTGACAAAAGTGAGGTCGACCGATTCCCAGGGGAGGAATATAAAGACGCCTAAAATCTTTTGTGACGGTTCATTCATTGTGCTGCCTGCAAGATAGGACGCGCCGCCTCAGAATCCAGACACGCAGTTATCTGGCTCCGCGATTGTCCGGTAAAAAAGGTAAATAAGCGCGAGGGCTTACATTCAAACGCTGTTCCTTTGGCATGTTGACAATGCGGATATCGGCTGCGCTCATTATCGGCGGAGGCGCGAGACCCGAGCTCGCCGGTGACTTAACAAGCAGCAAATCACAGAGGCCGCCCCTCCGCGTTCCGTTAATTGTGTGTGTCCTGTGGAAAGATGATCACACAGACCGTTGTCCTGATGAGAAATTGACATTTTCTGACCCGCTATCCACAGCCCACTTCGGAAGACAGATAAGACGTATGGTTGTTTTAGAGGACAGTAGCCTTTCTTTCAGAGGCTTTATATCGCTCCGGTTGACCCAGTTGATGAGTATGGATTTCACAAGGGCCTTTTTAGAATTTGAACCATAAAAGGCTCAAAAACGATACCACCCCTTTATAGACAAAAGATAACCTTGCCCTTTGAATATATTGATTATTTATTAACTGGGCAGTTTAATGCAACAAAATGAGGCATTAGATTGAAGTCCATCTGAAGTGCTTGGAATAATCTTTTGAAAGCTTACAAGATTTTAAAAAAGGTTGCATTACGGTAATTGGCACACACTTAAACTTGACTTTCATGGAAAAAAATACCGATCGGAATCGGTGAGATTAAATATTTTTTGAATGACAGTATGACTGTTATTATTGCTATGGAGGTATTCAGAACTGGGTGGTAGAAGTAAGGATGCTGAATATGCCTTTTTGGTTAGTGCATATTCTTAATGCTACAGTATAGGGATTTGACTATCTCAATGCTCAGAGATGACAGAAGACAGAATTGTATTGTGGTAGACAGCATTCTGGGCTCTAATTTGGATTCCTGTACATAACATACCAAAGACACATTCCATTGGACTGCATCTTCCTGTAGTTTAGTAAGAAGACTCATGGATGGATTGTAACGTATGTTTTGAAGAGGGATATCTTCATTTATAATTTGTCAGATATTCAGCAGCGATTAGATAAATGCAAATATTCAGCTTTGAAATACTGCTGGCCATGGCCTGCCTGTGACAATCTGTTTAGAGTGTTATGATTACGGTTAAATTTCAGGAAGTTAAAGACCTATAATCCATGGGTGGTCACGGAAGCAATTTATTGTGAACTGCTCTCCTCTCGTTTAATAAGTTTTAGACATTTCCGTGGCGTATTTTGCAGCCAGCTAATTTACGGGCCTTTCCAGTTGTTTGTGACTGAAATAAACAAAATGTAAAACTGAAAAAGGCTGCATAGTGTAGCCAATGCGAGCTAATTTAGCGTTTGAGATGCAGTTTCTGTGTTAAGGACCAGCATGAGCATAATAGGCTGTGGCTAAAACCATTGGAAATCCAAAGGGGTGACCTTACTGACTGTTAAAGCTGACTAAAATTACAGCTGGCCTCTAAACAGGAGTTTATAAATTAGGTTTAAGAACAGGGTTCAAGTTTACTGACAAGTAGTGCCGCCATGGTAGGCGAGAGACAGAAAGTGATCGTGCATGTGCAATGGCTTTACGATAAAGTGTATCAGCCAATCAGGTGCTTACCTCTCATATTACATGAGAAGTGTCCATCAATCATGTTTCAGTGTGCACAGCTCACACCAGTTTGTGCACTATGACGTGCATTGCTAAGACCTGCTGTTTTTATTCTACACAATGCACTAAAATTGCCAAAGCTTTGCTATTTACTCGTTTTGTACTAAAAGCGTTGCTTTTCTTCCTGGTCGATACGTTCTTACTGCAGAGGTAAATAAAGGCTTTTCTACTGTTGAGTGCCATCTTGGGCTCAAACTCAGTGAGCATTAAGAAGAATGTAGTTACACAATCCAGAATAGTCAGAGATGTGATTCGGGGTTCACTCGCTTGACAGAATGGCTGGTTCCCCACTGGATGTAAAGGGGGAGTAAAAATTGAAAAGGTGTTGTTTTTTTCACCCAAAAAGCATGTGGTGTCAAGGTTAATTCATGTGTTAAGTTGAAGAGGCACTTGGTTTCAGTGCTCTACTGAACGTAGTGTGGAGACACCAGTTCAAACACAAACATCCACTACAGACGGTGACATCACCCCTTGAGAAGCACTGAGAGAGTTATTAGTTCCCTTTGCGGGGGACCTTGGTCTGTAGCTGCACGGGCTGGTTAGCATCCGTCTTGGTCCATTAAATCCCTTCAGCAGTCATACCCAGCGAGAGGCTGGGATTAGTGATGGGCGAGGTTTGAGTATCACAAATTTCATATTGGTTAGAGCAACCATGACCTGTCAAACACTGATTTTTTTTTTTTACCAATCAACTGGTTTTCTCCCAAAAGCGAAACCCAGTTAGCCCAAACTGATGAGTGACCGATAGTCGTAGTCCTAAACAGTTGTGGAACCGCACTCTCCCATCACTAGCTGAAAGCATTCGGCATTTAGGTGCAGACACACCTCACAGTTTCGTGTTGAGGCATAGAAGCAGTAGAGCTGATATGATGCCTTTTTCAAGGGTGTCCTGTCATGTGATGCCTCATACACGAAGCTGATTGGATGCCCTGAACCGCAGGCTTCTGTGATGTGTGCCCAAGACTTACCCACATAGGCTAGGCCACTGAAACCCCTCCACCTCAGGTAGACACTGTATAACAAGCAGAGATGCACTGAAGCCACACAATGAATGCCTTCTGGAATGGAGAGGGAGTGGACTACATTTCCCATAAGTACCATTTAGATGCGGGTCTGTCAACAGCTGCTCCTGAAGATTGGTCCATCTAATCAGATGGCTCCTGCAAGAGAACAATGAGCTCTACAGGACTGTATACTGTGTCTCTTAAATGCCAAAACTATAAAAAATGTATTGTGAAAATAATTCCATTAGGAAGTATTCTTTTAAATGGCCATGGCAACAAAAAAAAAACATGAATTTAAAAAAGCCAGAACTTAATTAAAACTGTTTTCCGATGTATTTCAGTTATACTATAAAATATCATAAAAATGTGGTGTACAGAATATTGCAAACAACAATTCAAATAAAACAGTGGAAGAAGGGCAGGAATCATGATGGGTTTTATTTAAAAAAAAAAAAAAATTGTGCTTTATACACCATAGCTAATTTTTCAGAATTAACGGTTGGCAATTGGGGTCTACGGATCTGTTAAAACAGCAGGGGAAAAGCAAGACCAAAATGGAACGAAAAACTTAAACTAAAATAACAAAACAGAAAGTTACTCTCAAGAAGTCCACTGTTAAGGCATCGTAAAAGTTTTTTTTTCTTTCTGATAAATTAGACTACATCGTCGGTTCTTTTCGTTTACGTTCCAAATTTAGACGTCTTGATTTCTGTTCCCTGTAAACACGGTTAAGCTATGTGGCAAAGCAAAAGTGAGTTTTTACATTCTACGAAAAAATAAAATAAAAATCAAAATTAAAAAAAATTACAACCACGAATCGAATCGTCCCTCTGGGGCATTCGAACATGCACATTTTTCTACGAGTATTATTACAGCCATGTGTCACAAACAATTTATCTGACTATACAACAAACAGTTTTTATTCAAAAAATTGTTTTCGATAACTTAAAAAGCAATATAAAAATAAACAATGAATTTGACTTTTCCTTTAAAAAAAAAAATGGACGGAAAGTCTCGACAAAGTAACAAAATTTCTGAAATACAAATGAAACGTCCGCACATTGCATTATGTTAATACAAAACAGCGTATGAAAGCGACGACTCTTGGCTTAAATCTGCTGCATCATGATACCAGGCCATGACAAACAATACACACAAGATCAAATAAAACGATGAGAGAAATGTACAAAATTTCAAAGATAAATACAATATTTATAATTGATATGTTACAAAAATTCCCTTGGTGACTGCGTGTGTGTGAACAAAAATAATTGCAATGAGCAAGTCTTTCACTCCTTGCCGTTTTCACAAAGAATAAAAGCTCATTCTAAATATGCAAGTGGAACTGAACAAAAAAAATTCAAGACAAGTGTATAAATATTTAGCTACAACTTTGGCAAAATCACAAAAGTCTACCTTTTTTCTTTTTCTTTTTTTTTAATAACCACATACAAAACACATTTGGGGAATAAGGAGCTAGAATTAAAAGGACAACTCTCTGGTACAAGAAACAGACTTCACAGTAGCCTAAGAATGCAATAGTATACAGTGTTAGCAAAAAGCTGAAAAACGTTGCAGGTCACACTTGCTTAGACAGGAAGCTTGGACGATGGAAGGACATCTTTAAACCAACTAGCATCTGATCTCTGTGTGCTTGTCAAAGGCAAGAAGAATTTTTGCAATATCAAAGTTACAGTTTCTACCTACAATAAGTTACAAAGTTCATTTTAAAGATGACATAAGCATGATAAAATCTCCCCCCGCCCCACCCACCGTTCCCCAACCCTTAGTTATATTTGTAAATTTGTTTTTGTTACATTTTGTTTTCTAAATTATATATTCCATATTTGTTTCCAGTTCAACGGATCACACACGTCTTTCCCTCCCCCCCTTTTTTCTTCTTGCCACAAATCAAAATAGAAAGAGAAAAAAAGGAATTCACATTATAGAGACACACAAGCAGTTGTGAATCTCTTAAACTGAGAAAAGTTCTGAGGCGTTTTTCATTAGTGTTATTTTTGTCACAATCAAAAAGGTGCATCCACGGCTCCCCCCACCACCCCCCCTCTCCCCCCCCCCAAAACGTAGTGAGAACTGTACACAGTCGAGGTGTAACCAGAAACTTTATACAAAATAGGCATTTATTCTTCTTCTTTTGTTGTCCTCCTGGCTAAGAAAATGTGAAAATATGCAGGAAAAAAACTCAGTAAAATGGAGTTCTCCATGAATTCTCTTGCATGTTGATTCATAATAATTCGAATAAAATCTTTGAAGCAAAGTCTCTTTTCTTCCTTCTGAATAACAGAATTTATTCTCGGTCTTTGTTCGCGATGACGTCGGTTCCACCGGCGTCCTCTGTTGTGGTTTTAAATGTGTCCCCTGAAGCCTGTTTTTGCGAAGAGCGACGCTGGAGAGAAGGAAAAGTGCAGATTACATGGGAGGCACCACCAGCCCGGACATCGCTGCAGAGAAAAAAAAAACACAGAGCACACGACTGGTTTCAGCTGAGGAGTCACCACAACACACACACCACAGAAACACACACAGGCTTAGGCCGACCGTCAGCTCAATCTGCCAAAAACATTGGAAAATGAACAGTAAAAATATTATGATTTAGGAGTTATAGCTAATATCAATAGTATATCTAATGAAATTGTACTTTGTAGCCAAAGAAAAGGACAACATAGCAGCAACTTATTTTCCTTCTGTAATTCAGGTAAAGCTTGTGCTGGCTGTTGAGCTAAAGTGTGCCTCCACGGTACGTTTGTGAAAGAGCAAAGCCGCTTATGAGAGGTGCTGTTTGTTTAGCGTTCTGAAGAGAGCGCCTCCTGGTTTCTCTTAACGCTCCGCTAAGTTCGCGGGGGAAGCCCGCTATCCCGCCGGCCGCCGCGGAGGCTTCTTAGCGGTCGGGAACGGGACCCATTCCGCTAATTCCGCTTCGTCGCGGGACCCCCGGACGGAAACCGGAGCTCCGGGAGATCAGAGGCCGTCTCCGCGCCGTCTGCCGGGCGGTCGTTAGCCACGGCTAGGCGGTCGTTAGCGACGGAGTCGTCCGCGGTCTCCGGCCCCGTTTCGCTCATCTCGGCGATTAGGCGACTAGCGAACCGCCGGACGAAAAGTGATTACTTCGCCGCTAGTTTATTTGCGCTGTCGTGCTCGGAGTGCTTTTGAGTTTGCGGGACCGCTCGACGGTGAGGCCCTCCTCGTTAATCTCTGCCCACCGCATATTAATAAGCACGCGCGTGTAGCAACACGAACTTTCATTTCCCAGTTCATTAATTCAAACGTTATTAATCTCAGATTTGCACGATGGCTAAAACTTTACATTACATTACATTTACTTGGCAGACGCTTTTATCCAAAGCGACGTACAAAAAGTGCATTTCATGGTCATAGACAACTGCTGAACACGGGTTCAGTAAGGTACAATACTTATTTTGTACAATACTTAACTTGTTTTTTTTTTTTAAAAGGAATCAAGTTGGCCTTGACATACAAAAAAGAAAGGACTGAAATTTAATCTTACATTCTCATTTTGCATCTCCAGCCAGAGGTCAGAGCTCAGTCCAGCTCAGAATGATGTGTGCCCATGTTTAGACAAAAATATTTCCGGGGTGTTTAACCTGGTATCCCTTTAATGCATTATGCAGAGTTTATATGTTTCATATTATCTTAATGATGTAGGAGTCTTCAGGGTTTTAAAATGCGTTTCGTTCAGATACAATATTAATCTTAAATAATCTATTTTGTGTTTTTGGAGGGCATAAGGCACAAGCATCTTATTAAAACTCTAGGCTTAATTGACCATGCCTCACTCACTGACTGAAAGAAGCTCTCTTTGCAAATTGGGGGTTCAAAATAAAACATGTCGAAATAATTAAGGTACGAAGCGTTAAGTGATACTTCAAAATTTCAATGAAGAAGCCTTTCCTTTCCTCGGTTTATATGCTGGCTCGAGCACCAGTTTTTCCAGCTTTGAGGAAAAGCATTCCTGAGTGGCACACTCGGTCGCTAAACGGCCAATAGGAAATAGGAAACAAAAGCAATCAGCCAATAAGGTGACGGGCACTCACGTGCGCGCGACTACACAACGGATCAATCCACTCGTCCCCCGAGCCACCGACACACAAACCAGTCCGTGGCCCCGCCCGGCGGCGCCCGCAGCGCCCGGGGGCCCGGGCCCTCGGCCAGGGGGAGGGGCTCCTCACCTTGAAGGGCGTTGCCGTTGGCGCTGGTGCAGGAGGGGGGCGGGGAGGCCTGGGGCCTGACGACGGGGGCGAAGGCGCTCTTCTGTTTCACTGCGGAGACGACATTGGCAGGTGAGAAGGGGAACGCGCTGTGCGCACTGACACTGCTACAGTTTGGCGGGAGAGCGAGCGAGGAGGCCGCCAGAGTAGGGCTGGAGGGCACTACTGAAACAGAGCACACACAACCGCCGCTTAGGGGGGAGGGCACTACTGAAACAGAGCACACACAACCGCCGCTTAGGAGGGAGGGGCTACTGAAACAGAGCACACACAAGCGCCGCTTAGGAGGGAGGGGCTACTGAAACAGAGCACACACAAGCGCCGCTTAGGAGGGAGGAGCTACAGCAGAGCACACACAACCGCCGCTTAGGAGGGAGGGGCTACTGAAACAGAGCACACACAAGCGCCGCTTAGGAGGGAGGGGCTACAGCAGGGGGGAGGGGCTACAGCAGAGCACACAACCGCCGCTTAGGGGGGAGGGGCTACAGCACACATAACCTGCACTTAGGGAGGAGGAGCCACAGCACACATAACCAGCGCTTAGGGGCAGGGCTACAGCAGGGGGGAGGGGCCACAGCAGAGCACACACAACCGCCGCTTAGGAGGGAGGAGCCACAGCACACATAACCTGCGCTTAGGGGCAGGGCTACAGCAGGGGGGAGGGGCCACAGCAGAGCACACACAACCAGTGCTTAGGGGGAGGAGCCACAGCACACATAACCTGCGCTTAGGGGAGAGGAGCCACAGCACACATAACCAGCGCTTAGGGGCGGGGCTACAGCAGGGTACACACAACCAGCGCTTAGGGGGAGGGGCCACAGCAGAGCACACATAACCAGTGCTTAGGGGGAGGGGCTACAGCACACATAACCTGCACTTAGGGAGGAGGAGCCACAGCACACATAACCAGCGCTTAGGGGCAGGGCTACAGCAGGGGGGAGGGCCCACAGCAGAGCACACACAACCGCCGCTTAGGAGGGAGGAGCCACAGCACACATAACCTGCGCTTAGGGGCAGGGCTACAGCAGGGGGGAGGGGCCACAGCAGAGCACACACAACCAGTGCTTAGGGGGAGGAGCCACAGCACACATAACCTGCGCTTAGGGGAGAGGAGCCACAGCACACATAACCAGCGCTTAGGGGCGGGGCTACAGCAGGGTACACACAACCAGCGCTTAGGGGGAGGGGCCACAGCAGAGCACACATAACCAGTGCTTAGGGGGAGGGGCCAAAGCAGAGCACACATAACCAGCGCTTAGGGGGAGGGGCCACAGCAGGGGGGAGGGGCCACAGCAGAGCACACATAACCAGCGCTTAGGGGGGAGGGGCCACAGCACAGCACACATAACCAGCGCTTAGGGGGAGGGGCCACAGCAGGGGGGAGGGGCCACAGCAGAGCACACATAACCAGTGCTTAGGGGGAGGGGCCATAGCAAACATAACCAGCGATTAGGGGGAGGAGCCACAGCAGGGGGAGGGCCAAAGCAGAGCACACATAACCAGCGCTTAGGGGAGGGGCCACAGCAGGGGGAGGGGCCACAGCAGAGCACACATAACCAGTGCTTAGGGGGAGGGGCCACAGCAGAGCACACATAACCAGCGCTTAGGGGAGGGGCCACAGCAGGGGGGAGGGGCCACAGCAGAGCACACATAACCAGCGCTTAGGGGGGAGGAGCCAGCCAGTTACAGCACAGTCAAACCAGATCTGCTCTCCTCTCATAATATAGAATTACCATAATAATAATAATAATAATAATAATAATAATAATAATGATTTGACATATGCAATCCACTCCTTTTGCCTCTTCCTGGTCAACAGTTTTTGTGTTGGACTCAAAATTTTTCAGCCAAACTTTGTGGTGGTCTTTTGTGGTAATTTTGTATTTGCTTACTGATTAATTCTTGAAATCCACTTTTATCCCAGATTAAGCTCTTTTTTGTTTTGGTGTGGGGGGGAGCAGGGGGGTTGTGGTGGGCCAGATTTCAGCCCCCATTTTAGTTGGCCTTCCTGTTATCCAGTAGTGCACCCTTCCAAAAAAACCAATCAAAAGAAGCAAAGAGGAACTGCCCCACAGCACAAAACCGAAGGCGTTTTAAGGTGGGGGGGGGGGGGAGGGGAGGGGATCCGCCCGGATACTTACTGCCGTAGGGGGAGTTGGCCGACGAGCCGTTGAGGAACCCCGGGGAGCTGGGCACGCCCAGGTTGGACATGGCGGCGTTGCCGTAGCCGTTCATGCTGTTGCTCACCGTGTTGTAGTTGGACTGCTGGGGGGTGCTGCTGGGGATGTACCCCCGCGGGGAGACGCTGCCCGTGTTCCGGCTGTACCCCACTGCCGGAGGGAAAGGGCGGGGCGCGTTAGGGCCAGAGCCGAGCAGGGTCTCATCAGGCCTCGGGTTCAAACCCACAGACCACGGATCTGTACCTGACCAGGAACAGCAGCTCTCCCAGTCGCGATGTACCTCTGTGGTCTAAGGGGTTAAACTTGAGGCTTAATCTACCGCTAAACTGGTTGCAGTGAAGTTTACTTCAGCATTCTCTCGAAACGGTTTATCAAAGAGATAGCAAGAGAGCAGCAATGCGTGGCATAGCTGATATAAGAACAGCAATTATACAACAATAGAAAACAACTACCAAGAGTGACTGTACTAACACCAATTGGCTATTCATGTGATTCAGGATAGTGAACAATGGGCCTGACACAGCATCTTAATGTCACAAAGTGCAGTTTCATTAGTCCACTGGAGTCCTTTAATGATTTAATTAGACACCGTGCCCTGCAGACTGATTCATTCATCTGACTACTTCCTGAAAGCATCAGCATGACACAGGGGTTTGTGAAGCTTCCTTAACACACATTAAACATTTATCATTGCAATAAAATAATTAAGATTAAGCTGGCATTTTTCCAGTGTGTGTGTGTGCGAGTGCATGTGTGCATGTGTGTGTGTGTGCGTGCGTGTTTTTTTGGTGTGTGTGCATGTGAGTGTGTGTGTGCGCATGTGCATGTATAGCCGCTTTTCCACCGCATGGTACCGGCTCAACTCATTACATTACATTACATTACAGGCATTTAGCAGACGCTCTTATCCAGAGCGACACAACTTTTTTTACATAGCATTTTACATTGTATCCATTTATACAGCTGGATATATACTGAAGCAATTCCGGTTAAGTACCTTGCTCAAGGGTACAACAGCAGTGTCCTTACCCGGGAATCGAACCTGCGACCTTTTGGTTACAAGCCCAGTTCCTTACCCACTGTGCTACACTCCGTCCTTACCCACAACTCGACTCTACTCGCTTTTGGTACCAGGTACTTCGTTTTCCACTGCAGATAGTACCCCCGTCAATGTAGCTGGTCGTCATTAGCGACGCCGCATGAAAGGCGTTGCTCTGACCAATCAGTGGTCTGCAGTGTTTTCACGTCACCTTTTGGTATCGCCTCAGCTCGCTTGGAACCTCGACAGAGGTGATACCAAAAAAGTACCAGGTACCAGGTACTATCCATAACTTTTGCCCGATGAAAAGCCAAAAACGTTGAGTCGAGTCGAGTTGAGCCGGTACCATGCGGTGGGAAAGCAGCTTATGTGAGCGATCGAGCGTGTCGTGTGTGTGTGTGTGTGTGTGTGTGAGTGTGAAATAAGCGTGAGCGCGATGCGTTCTCGTGTGAACACGCCTGAGCTGGCTGGCGTGTGCGTGTTCCCCGGCTGTGAGGGAGGCGTATTTCCCACCCTGACCTGACATCGGCAGCAGTGACAGTGAGCAGATGTACCGCGCTTATCGGCTGCGGCGGTGAGAGATTACCAGGAGCTGCCGCTCGCAGCCGCGCAAACAGGAAACGCGACGGTGCCGGCCGTCCCCCTGGGAGATTAATAATGAGCCGGCCAGGAAGGATAGAGAAACAGGAAAGAGAGAGCAGCCAGGAAAGAGAGAAACAGGAAAGAGAGAGCAGACAGGAAAGACAGTGTACAGGAAAGAGAGAGCAGACAGGAAAGAGACAGCAGACAGGAAAGAGAGAGCACCCAGGAAAGAGAGAGCAGACAGGAAAGAAAGAGCAGACAGGAAAGAGAGCACCCAGGAACGAGAGAGCACCCAGGAAAGAGAGAGCACCCAGGAAAGAGAGAGCAGACAGGAAAGAAAGAGCAGACAGGAAAGAGAGAGCACCCAGGAAAGAGAGAGCAGACAGGAAAGAGACAGCAGACAGGAAAGAGAGAGCACCCAGGAAAGAGAGAGCAGACAGGAAAGAAAGAGCAGACAGGAAAGAGAGAGCACCCAGGAACGAGAGAGCACCCAGGAAAGAAAGAGCAGACAGGAAAGAGAGAGCACCCAGGAAAGATAGTGTGACGACACAGCGGACAGGGAGGTGAGTCCAGACCAGGTAACAGGAGAGTGAAGGGGTGGAGTTTGGATCTAGCGGTCTGCAGCAGAGCATATCTACACTCTATGGTGTCGTACACAGCAGCAGACTTATCTACACTCTATGGTGCCTTACCCTGATCGTTGCCCTGTGACGTCTCCGAGACGTTGACCGCTAGCTGGCTGCCGAAGGAATTGACTCCCACGCCCATCATGCCGCCGTGGGACGCGGTGTTGGCGAGCGACGGTATCTGGCTGTGATTGCGCGGCACGCTGTACAGGGCCTCCGCGATATCGGCTGCCCTCTTCAGGATGATCTCCTGCAGGAAGCAGAGGAGTCAGACAGTGTTATCAGCACACAGCTGCCCTGCTTCAGCTCTCAGCCTGTCTCACTGTGCAGGCTGCATGTGTGAGTCCAGAAACAGAGCCACTGTCACTGAACACACACTGTCACTGAACACACACTGTCACTGAACACACACTGCCACTGGACACACACTGCCACTGAACAAACACTGTCACTGGACACACACTGCCACTGAACACACACTGCCTAATCAACACACACTCACTGAACACACACTGTCTGGTGAACACACACTGACAGTTGAACAGCCACACCTTGGTGAACACATTAGCCTGGTTTCAATCAACTGTTTTTGACTTACAGCTAAAAGTGCTTTTTTTTTTTGTCCTCACAAAATCGTTTTGGTGAGTTCACTGTGATGAGGACTAAAACAGCCAAACCATGATGAGGAAGAATTTAAAAGATAATAAAACTGGGTCAAATATTGAATGAATCTAGGTCAGGGATTTATTCTAGGTATTTTCTCCATCTCCAATTCAATCTCATCTCAATTTCATAACTTTAAGTATTTCCACAGGATCACATGGATACCATCAAGATCATTTTGAAAAATTACATATCTCCAGGCATTAACAAAGAACCAACTTTCATTCTGACATGCAAGCCACTGATAAATATAATTGTAATAAATGCAAATGATACACGTATGTCTACTCGAGGACAGATCAACAATACATTTTCTAACTTGGCTGTTTAAGAAGTTATTTGTGAGTCATTTGAGAAGCTACAAGATCAGTAAGTTTATTTGGGAAGTCACATTAGTCACAGAATCGCTTGGACGCTGCTCAAGGTTGCGCTCTCGTTTGAATGGAGCTTGCGTGGGCGTTGAGAGTGATTCATTCTCAGATGTCTATAGCAGTCAGGGAGCCGGGCTTCAGGACGGCTAGTCTGCTAGAACCGTGGCGCTAGCCTGCTTCTGAAGAACCGTGGCGCTAGTCTGCTAGAACCGTGGCGCTAGCCTGCTTCTGAAGAACTGTGGCGCTAGCCTGCTTCTGAAGAACCGTGGCGCTAGCCTGCTAGAACCGTGGCGCTAGCCTGCTAGAACCGTGGCGCTAGCCTGCTAGAACCGTGGCGCTAGTCCGCTAGAACTGTGGCGCTAGCCTGCTTCTGAAGAACCGTGGCGCCGCGTGGTCGAACGAGAGCCGTCTGCGAAACACATACGATGGGACCGGAGCAGGAGCCCTGCTCCTCAACTCTGTTTTTCCGCCGCGTGATGACTTTACCTGATTGTTATGGGGCATTCCGTACAGAGCTTCCACCAGGTCAGCGGCTCTCTTCAACAGCACCTCCTGCAGGCCGAAAAGAGACGAGCGCACATGGATCAGACAGCCAATCACAGATCCTTATTTTCAAGGTTTAATAAGACAATGTTCTGATACTGGCATTATAGGAGGATAATAAGACATAATAAGCATTCATAGCAGTCAGACCTGGGTCAAATACGAATTTGTTTTGGATTCAAATACTTTTCTGTGCTCTATTGATCTTGCCTGGTGTAACTGAGCCTGCCAATATGGCCAGAAGGCGGCGTTTGCGCTTTTTGAGAGTATTTAATTGGTTCCAATACACCAGACAAGACCAGTAAAGCATAGAAAAGTATTTGAATCCAAAACAAATATGTATTTGACCCAGGTCTGATAGCAGTATTACCACTATGACTGCTACTACAACAACAACAAGAAAAACAACTACTACTACTACTAATAATAATAATAATGATGAAGATGATAACAAATGTCATGTAAGAGTCATTGAAGCACAAGAATTCAAGAGGTCTGATTTGAGAATAAGTCTCTTTGAGGATATTAAACAAACAAACACACACTGGAGATGCACAGGGGCACTGACGCTGCTTTTCCCAGTTTATTCCGCGTAGCCTACTTTAGCGTGGAAACACAATGAGTCATTTTCCGTATCTTAATTAAACTGGCGGAGTGCTTACAGACAACATCTCGCCCCTAATTCACGGCCCAAATTTGCAAGCGAGCCCGGCGCTTATTCTTCTTTCTCACCAACAATAAAGCGAATTAGCTCGGGTTAATCTACTTCTTTCATAATGACATTAAGAATTTTTTCAATTAACCTCTTAGACTGGCTGTTGTAGCGGACTTCATAAATGACTTCCCATCCAGCTCACGCTGAGTGTAGCCTGGGGACATGGATGCACTAAATTTTGTCTTATCCATGTCTGCATGCGTCCCCCCGACTACGGCGCACGGATTTAAGTCAGTGCACGCGGCAGTTCTCCACAAAAAGAATTTCTGGCCCACGGCCCTACTCCTCGCTCACACGCACAGCACAGGGTGGGTTTGTGTTCGTGTGTTTGCGCGCGTATTCTCTTTAAATTAAACACGGTTCCGCCTGTTCCAGACAATTCTTCCAAGATTTATTAGGTACATACTTACACCCAAATAAGCTTAATCATTTTTTAGGAAGAACTAGAAGTGATGTGACGTCATTTTATTTATTTGTTTTGAAGTTTGTGGGACGTGTAAAAGTCTGTTTGTTTTTGCTCCTTCGGTTGGGATTTTCTGTTATGTATGCTGAGAGGCCTCAGATGTGCATCTTGTAATTCACGCAGAAAGTGCGCGCTCTCTCTCTCTCTTTCATAACAGGCGTTAATAATGTGAGCGTGCCGTCAGCTGGCAGTGCCAATCTCGAATTAAAACAGCAGCTGCTCCGAGACGACGGGTAAACCCGACACAAACGCGCCGTCACAGCCGCCGCTTCAAAGGACAGCCTCGCCGAATTTGGAGCGCGTTTCAGAGGAGGGGCAGACCGCATTACGGAGCTCCTAACAGAGGCTCAATAGGCCTTTCATCCTGAAGAGCCTTCGTTCCCCTTATCTTTTGTTTATCAAGATTAATCACTGCGGGGGCCACTTCTTGCGTGTGTCACGCGCGCAGAGAAAACACAGTTAATCCAGAAAGTTACCGGATGGGTGGCTCTTAAAACGGGCTTTTACCTCTGAAATTGGTGTTTGTGCTTGATGTTGCTTGCATCTAGTTTGCATACAAATAAAGAATTATTCTTGTCATGAAGCAGGTAGAATCAATACGAGGCACAGCTGTCTTAATCTGGAGTCCGCGAGCGAGTCGCCGCTCTCAGACAAAGATAAAGTGCTTATTTATGTATATTTTTCTTTTCGAGGTGTTAATAATTACTCATAATCTCTTCCATCAAGTCAGAAGACTTTTTACATGCCTTTCAATTTTAAGCAACAATTAAAGTAATTAAGACCGTCGCGTTTACAAGCAATTTTTCATTTCCGGAAAATACCCTCGCCCTCCTTGTCCATATGGCACTTGGCAGAGACGCCATAAGGATAGTTTAAGAAAATTACGTCGCCCCTCATCCTTAATCTATCATTTGCCGCACGGTGTCTTAACTAATGAACCCGACTCACCGGGCCGCGCTTAAGTGGCGGTCTCATCACGTCGGCAGGGCGAGAAAGTGCAACCCAATCAGTCAAGGACGCTTTGAACAAGTTTGTTTTGTTCCAACGCGCCGCCCTCGTGCACGGAGACTCGCGCTGTGAATACGATTAGCACGGGGACGTCGTCAGGGAAGCATTTCAATGTAAATTTGTAGGCTGCAGCCGTAAGTGTAATTGCCTCGCTGTTTTTTTTTTCTTCGTTTTTTTTTCATGGGGATATAACAGACTTCAGGTTAAATGGAAACCATTAAAGCTCAAAAACGATTTCTGCCGCTGTTACGTGACAAAGGCCCGGTTTCATTACCGTGAGTGTTCACCGTTACACCTGCGGACAACGGCAATTTAAACGCGATCCTTCACATGCTCGATCATTTAGAATGGTACATATCGCCGGAGCTACAAAAGGTAACCAAGGTGATGTAGCTTCAGGTGCTAATGTCATTACAAAACTGTAAAGCAATTATTCTGTTAGCTCTTGCCCGAGGTTATGAATACATTCGGAGGTACAGAGCCATTAGATGTAGCTACTTCAAAAAGCAGAGAAAAGAAGATGAATTTTAATGCGTGGGTAATTGCTCGACAAGAGTGCTTTTCTGATCATTTTTCTTGTATATTAGACAAAAAAAAAAAAAACCAAGTGCAATAATTTTCTGAGTTTTCTGAGTTAAGTAAAAAAAATAAAATAAAATAAAAAAGCAATTAATCAAATTCTGTTTGTTTCATGAGGAAATGAAATTCTGCGTTCGCAAATGTTTTGTAATGAATAACTATAATAATGTTTGGCATAATTAAAGTCTACATTAATATGCACAGACACACAAAAATGAAATCTAATGTTAATTCTTCACATTTTCCCGTGATATTCCGTAGGGACATTATTGCCTTTCTTAAGACAAAAGCTTTTAAAAAATAAGAACTGTGAAGTCTCTGTCCTTTTAGCCTGATCCTGCTTTTGAATCTCCTTTCTCATCACGCGCGAGCCCAGAGTTATTGCCCTTATATCCGGGCTAGATCTTTGTATTACATTTGTTTATCTTTGCTCCTCCCCCTGGATCAGCCTGTAAATTTTGATGTCGGAAAATTAGGAGGTAAACTTCAATTCAGGACAACTCCCTCCTCTGTGTAGCAACAATATTAGAGTGTGTCCAAGGCGATCCGCGCGCACCATATTGGCTTTCTGTCGTGCCACAATTACCCATCAAGCCACGTGCATTATGGGTCCTCAGAAAATTGCTCCAGAAATCAATATTGTGGTAATATTATCAACTGCTGGAAAAAGCCACGCAGGGGGAAACAGTCCCGCGCTCTGCCTGGATGCTAATACCCGTTTTACATTTTCCGATCCTATCCCCAGCTCTCATTACGCACAGAGTTCCACCTGCAGTATAACGCTTATTTCCTTTATTCTATTTCTGCTTTCATTCTAAATATCTGTAAGGACCAATCGCGTTTTCGGTTGGAAACATGCTTTGACCCCGGCGAACCGTCCTCAGACGGCTGGCTTAACAATGATGAATCGCTTGGCAGTTTCATTTACATGGCGCTGAACTCCACATTTGGGTCCATTAGAAAGCGAATCAAATATTTATGCTGTTTATTGGAAGTGCTCGGTTTCATCTCGTGCCGTGATTGTTTTGCGTGAAGGCTGAACAACGGCGGTTCACCTGAATTAAAAGAGCTAATATACACCGCCTGCCTCCCTGCGCTGCCCAGCCTTCTGAATTTGATTGTAAGTGAGGAGGGGGAGGGGGGAAGGTTTGTTTTCCAAACTGTTTTGTAGCCGTGCATTTTTTTCCCCAACTGCTTACAAATAACGGCGTGCGGTTTAAGTGTTTCTTATTGCATTCAAAACCAGGAATAAACTCGAAACACAAGCGGGAGAGAGCGGAAACCTCACTGGCAGGAGTTGGCGGACCTTTTTAAAGACAGCGGAGATAGTTGAGGGCATTTATTGGAACAAGATTTCATGGCCAGATATTGCACTCCACTGAGAAAAGTGTAATTGAAACACTTCATGTACCGAGGACTGGCTGTGCTGGGGGGATGTATCCATTTTAGTTTCCCGCAATATCTGAATTCCGTAGCTTCCAATTTCATGAATTATACAACGGAAGTTAATAATATTGCTAGATTGCACGCTGGGCCTTAATAGAAAAGGTCTTAAAGGTTTCCTTGTATTATTAAAACTCAGAGGTGGTCAACGATTTCCTCACACCCAGGAGTTCTTCACAAACGAATCATTCATAATATTACGCGGCCCATCCCTGGATCTTGGTTTCAAATGGGAAATTAGCGGGTTTTCTATTAGCGTGGTGGGGTCAGACTGCATCAAAGGAAAATTAAAATACTGAATCAGAGAGTTACAAAAATACATAAGCGCGGATAATATTTTATATTGCACCTCTAACAGCAGGATTGGGATGTGTTACGGGCGTGAAAACAGGAGGGCCACTCTCCCTTTCTAAGGATTTTAAATGGAAAAAAGACCGATGATATTAATGTGTGGACTTCATGCGTTAGCCTGCTAAGACCGGGACTTGTAGCCAAAGCTCGGTAAACAAAAGATTAAACCGAGTCGAGCTTCGCAAAATGAAAGGAAAACAAGTCAAGTAATCACAGATCAGAGGGAGGCTGCTCAGATTGCCATCACTACAAACTGCTGGACTGGAAAACGTTTAATTGAACTCACTCGCCACACAGAAAGTTTACATTTGCCTCCCGGAATCCAAAAACAAAGCCGCACGTAAGACTATGTGTGTGCGTGTGTGAGAGAGAGAGAGAGAGAGAGTGGGGAGATTGACACAGAGAGAGAGAGGGGAGAGAGAATGTGTGTCTTCTCATCTGAATATTGTTTGTGTCCCATTTGGCAGAATTTCATACAATGGTATAATGACAGTGTGCCAAGGGAAATTACATGTTTTGAACTGAATTGCACGGAAATGCATTTCTCTGCATAAATCATGCTGTCCCCCCCCCCCCCCCCAGCCCTCACGAAACTGACCTTTGGTAACCTCTCCGGATCACCTGGATGCCTGGGGATGACCTTCTGTAATCTCTGGAACCCGTAGTCGATGGTCGGCTCATTCAGAGCTAAAGAGGAGAGAGAGAGGCAGTGAGGGACGCATGCTGATTGGTCAAGCGCTAACCCACTTAAGCCCAACAGAGAGGAGATGGACACGTCACCACTGACATGCTTGATTCAGAATAAGACAGGAAGAGAAATGAAAACACATTCACAGGGGTTCAGCCAATGGGCGGCGGCATAGTATAATGGGTAAGGAGCTGGTCTCGTAACCTACAGGTCGCAGGTTCGATTCCCAGGTAGGGCACTCCAGTTGTTCCCTTGATAAGATAAGAGCGTCTGCTAAATGCCTGTAATGTAACGTGATGCGGGTGATGAGCAAACCGGCTGCGTAGCCGAGCTGTAGGCCTTCCGGTGTACGGTAATCACCGTGTCACAACACACCACAAACCACTTTCAGCGCCGCCGGCGGGATTTATGGGTAAACCGGCGATGATGACATTATGCCCGGCTCAGATTTATCTCCCGGACCCTGCTCCCCCTCCCCGCACCCTGCTCCCCCTCCCCGCACGCTGTTCCCCCTCCCCGCAGCCTGCTCCCCCTCCCCGCACGCTGTTCCCCCTCCCCGCAGCCTGCTCCCCCTCCCCGCACCCTGCTCCCCCTCCCCGCACCCTGCTCCCCCTCCCCGCACCCTGCTCCCCTCCCCGCACCCTGCTCCCCTCCCCGCACGCTGTCCCCTCCCCGCACCTGCCCCCTCCCCGGACCCTGCTCCCCCTCCCCGCACGCTGCTCCCCTCCCCGCACCCTGTCCCCCTCCCCGCACCCTGCTCCCCTCCCCGCACCCTGTCCCCCTCCCCGCACCCTGCTCCCCCTCCCCGCACCCTGCTCCCCCTCCCCGCACCCTGCTCCCCCTCCCCGCACGCTGCTCCCCCTCCCCGCACGCTGTCAGGACACAAATTAGGGCGGGAGGACCCCCTTCCTCTGGCAGGGCTTTAATGGTCTGAGAACAGCTTCCCCACTGGCCGACGGGGTGTGATGTCTCTGCTGGTGCACGGCACTGGAACCCTGACATCGCACGCCACGAATGGCCATCAATCTCACCTCCCCGCTAACCGCCTCAAATTGCAGTTCTGAGTACGCGCTATAAAAGAAAATAGTACATTTTACTTTAAAATACTGGCATTGCCAGAACTCTACTGTATAAATAACGGTAACAATATGACTTTACTTAAGCATACGGTTGCAGGCTGTATATCTAACAAATGTTAAATGCATCACGGTGTTTCACCATAAACAATACAGTTATTTACATTTCGGCTGTTTACAGTTTTGTACCTTCGCTGTTATACAGACTTTTACCGTAAAAATTCACTGACATTTTTTACAGTGTGTACTGTGCTGGGCCATGAATCAGAATCCGCCCTGCACTGTACACAGTGAATGAATGCTAAACTAAACCTGGTTAGACTGCACATTCTGCGTTCAACACTAACAATTTATCCCTCTTCCTAATTAAAAATTACCAAAAAATAATAATCAAAACAGCAATGAAGGATGAAACTCAGCCCAGGGGTAAGAGGTCCCGTCAGGCCGAGCGTGTGTGTGAGAGCTCCTCAGTCCTCCTCGTGCGTAGGGAGGTGTACAGCGTAAATCGGCGGCTGGTTCCCAGGGCTAATACCCGCCTCGGTCTGCCCATTACTCAACCCGCAATTTAGCCCATCACTCATTACCCAGCGCGCAATTTCAGGATTAGCGCCCCGCGGCTATCCGGCTGCGCCAAACACCGCGAGCGCCGGCGACAGCGGCCGACGGCCTGGGGGAGCGGGGGGTGGTGGGCGTGTTTTGATGAGGGGGTACCCCCGCAGAGTAACAGGGCGGCTTTACGATCGAGCGGCGCGACTAGGCGCGCAAGCGGGGACGACGCGCGCGGCGATCAATGCGCCACCAGGACTGTCTCACGTTAGTGCGCGTCGCCACGGCGACTCGCGGGGTGGGGTGGGGGGGGGCGGAATTTGATTTGACACCCCGTCATGCGTACCGGAGACAAAGGCTCTGGCGGGGACGGGAAGGGGAGACATCTTCTTAATAACGCATCGATTCCGCCCCCCCCACCCCCCACCCCACCCCCGACCCGTCACATATTGATTTTACATGACACTGCTTCTGGCACAGTTTCACCTCCGACACCCCCCTCACCCCCCCACTCCCCCACCCCCCTCCAAATGACAAAAGCCTCCAGGACAGAGACAAGGGCCAAGTCTCACGGCCAAATTTTCTAAGT
Organism: Anguilla rostrata; assembly: GCF_018555375.3. NCBI lineage: Eukaryota > Metazoa > Chordata > Actinopteri > Anguilliformes > Anguillidae > Anguilla > Anguilla rostrata. The sequence goes on along the minus strand of NC_057950.1, from coordinate 30,448,692 downwards.
GCGTGTGATGTAAATTCCACACGCACAAAAACCACTTCATAATCAGCCCATTAATCATCGCCCCCCCCCGTCACGTCCGTCTTTCGGGGCGATTTGTCACGTTGGGGCCGTGGCCCGCGGATAAAGGTGTCAGGCCTTGTCGCAGCTGTGGGTGTTGGGGGGGGAGGTCGGGTGGGGGAGGTGATGTGCAGTGTGGCCTTGCCCGGTGGACATTTGACAACGCAGTTCCATTCGCTGCAGAACACCAGAGTGCTGCCGCGGAACTCGGCTACCTGCTGGTGACCTCATATCCTCCCGAGTCCTTATATTAACCCTTTAATGAGATCACAACTATGTGATTAGAATGTTCTCAACTGAACATTCTAATGGTGATGTAACAATCATGGCTGGTAATGGAATGCAACAGAGTTCTAGAACACTGACTTAGGCATTTTTTTAAAAACCCTTCCAAAAACCTACTCTTCAAAGGGTTAAGCAGTAATACTTGTGTAAAGAGAGGGATGATGATGAGGGGAAGAGAGAACAGGAGATAAACAGAGGGATGAGGGTGAGAGGACAGGAGACAGGGAAAAGCTGATGAGAAGGGGGGAGAGTTTGGGACAATGCAACTGTACAAGCCCCGCCTACTACATAAGGCATGTGAGTAAGACATACAGACCAGCACAGGCCCAAAATACAGTACTGGAGACCCATAATCCATCTCCCACCCCTCTGAGCCCTGTGGTCTGTGCACACTGGGCACCACCTGATCTCCCCCCCCCCCCCCCAAAAAAAATTAAATAAATAAGAGGTTGAGGAAGGCCTCCTCTGCTCACTGCCAGCACCCCTCCCCCCTCGCATAAATCTCCAAGCTGACGGCCCGGGCCAGGAGTCCGGCTCGGGCCGGCTGAGCCACCCAGCCCGCGGCCCAGTCATGTGGCTCCACCGACCCGGCCAATCAATAGCGCTTTCCTGTTTTTAGAAGCGGGTAATTATGAGGTGGAGAGATTGCCCGACCTCTCACCCGCGCGCCATTACTCTGCTGATATTAAGATAAATTGCCCGATTTTGGGTAAACATATGCTGCAATTCAAACTGTCAGCGCCGGTTTGCTCAGGGATAATTTGTATTGATCTCTGGGCTTCTTCCCAATTTTGCTTACTGACCCCGCGGATAATTAGAGCGGGAGCCACGGCGGGCCAAAGTCAAGGCTACGGAGAGAGAGGGAGAGGGAGAGAGAGAGAGAGAGAGAGAGAGAGAGAGGGAGGGAAAGGGATGAGAGAGAGAGGGAAAGGGATGAGAGGGCAAGAGAGAGAGAGAGAGAGAGACAGAGGGAAAGTAATGAGAGAGAGAGCACTTTGTTTTAGCATTGTCTGCTTCTAACCCACATCTGTCTGAATTCCTGCTACTCCCCATTCGTTTTTTCCGCCTCATTCTCTAAAACAAGACACTGAACACAAGGCTTTGTCTTCAAGCATATTTAAAAAAATAATAATAACTACAAATACCGCCTTGTGGTTGTATGCCTCCGCCAACCAGTAGCCAGTTTGGATATAAAATGTCATCACTTCATTTTATCCTATTAGACATGTGTGTGAAACTTTGTCATAATTCTTGAGTTATGGCCAAAAACATGTTTTGTGAGGTCATAGTGACCTTGACCTTTGACCACCAAAACCTAATCAGTTCATCCTTGAGTCCAAGTGGACGTTTGTGCCAAATTTGAAGAAATTCCCTCAAAACGTTCCTGAGATATCGCGTTCACGCGAATCGGGACGGACGGAAGGACGGACAACCCGAAAACATAATGCCTTCGGCCACGGGTGTACAGTGGCGGAGGCATAAAAATAATAACATGACGGGAAAATGCCACTTGTCAACCTCAAACATGTCATCAATGAATCTGCGTAATTTTCCTTCTCATCCATGTAAATCCCGAATGTTAATTTTGGGCTTTGGTGTTCATTTGGAAGAGCAGCACTGTGATTAAAGCCAAATTAAAAAGGGTGGAATGGCCACTGAGTGCACTCCCTGCCAAACCCAACAGGCGATCCGGAATCCCCGGGGAATGACTCGTACCCTGTGATCGCACACCGGCCAATAGCGGCCAACGGAGCCTCTGACATCGTTTCAGAACCCAATTTAGTCAAGAAAGGCCCAGAGCTCCGACAAGGCTGCATATTTAGACATGTTTGAGGGCACCAAGGCCCATTTACTTTACATGCGTTCAAGTGAATTAGGGGTAGCACTAAATATTCAAGCTATTTTCGTGTACGGGGGAATTAATCTGGACGCTATTTTTCTAAAAGAAAGTTTGCGGTCGGTTGTCGGTCCTCACTGGTGTCAGTAACAGAGACTAGTAACAGTAACTAGTCACAGAGCCAAGCGATGTCGTTGTCAAAACCAAAACTAGCAATGTTGGCAGGAAGGTACCACCGGGACCTTTTTAACTGAGCGTTTGCTAACGAATCCTCTAAGAGGACTGTATTAGTATTGGTCCTGAAATTAAAACAGTGGCTTGTAAGGCTCGCTGAAAGCCAATGTGCTGCCGGTGGAATTGTAAAAATGGTGGAACTTCAAAACTTGCATCCATCTTTTTTGGGTTCAGGTGTCATTTGGACGTATCCTTGTTCGATACAAGGCCATCACATGATTGTATACTTTGGCACATTGTTTTGCACACGGTTACGTACAAGTTACGGGTACATTCGTTAACTTAATAGCCTCGTACGTATCTTTCTTAGCCACGAAGCTAGCTAACAAGCCTGTTTAAATTTCAGGACCAATCCTAATAAAACCCACTAAGAAGATTCCTTATCACCCGTTAAGTTTAAAAATATATATAGCCAGTGAACTCATGTACGCTAATCCCACATGGTGTACAGCAGAAGGAGACGCATCCCAAAGACCCGGCTACGTGCTGGAAGCGTCAGCGAGCCGGCACACAATCCAGTGTCTTCAGTTCGTAAAGACACGGCCTCACACCGCCCGAGCTTACAAGATTAAAAAAACAACAAAAAAAACATTCAAAAGCCAAAAGCGACATCTAACGGTGAGCGTTGCGGAGAGCTCGGCCTGTTACGGGCGAAGCAGGCCCGATTCAGACGAAGCTAGCACGCTGAGCCAGTGTTCCTGCCCCGCCATTATTGGTTATTATGATAACTTATCTTTCCCGGAGATAATAAGGAGCTTTATTGCCGCCGCTCGCTATTACTTTCTCTAATTATACTTAACTGCTCGGAGCTTATCTCTGCTCCACCTACACCATCGAGCTTCCCTCCTTTTTTTCTCCCTGCACAAATTAAGAGTTGAAAGGGGGGGATGGGGGATGGGGGTACGGGGGGGAGAAGGAAGGAATGGCAGTGGAGAACTCCTTAGGCCCCGTGGCAAAGCCTAATTGTAAGTGAAGTTTGCTGTGATTGGTGGAGGAGAGAGACGGCTCCAGGCCAGTAGGGCCACTTAAAAAGCCAGTCAAAGAGGTACGAAGATAAATTGCACAAACTAGACGGCCCAATGTTTCTTTTCTTAAACTCCTCTTGAGTTTTCCGTAAGAGCCGTCCAAGAAACAGAACCTGTAAGAGACATGGCATGCGTTCTATTGTTTCAAGCCTTTTTTAACCAACTTTTTGGATTGGCCGGATTTTTTTAACCAACTTTTTGGATTGGCCGGTCTGGATCCAATCACTATTTCCCATGACTTTAACTCACTGATACACGTCTTCACAAAATGTATGGAAATTACTCAACATAATCAACAGCGCAAAAAAAAACAAAAGAATCTAAGCATGTGTGTGAGTGTGTGTGTGTTTGTGTTACACAGGGTTGGTTTTTCCTCCTTACGAAAAAAAAAGAAAAATCGATCTCCAAAAATAATAGCAGAGAAAGATTTGTTCACCCCTCAGAGATGATGAATTTAGCCATAAATTTAGCCGGTTTCATTTCAGTAATGCTGATTTCCCTGCAGGTACCCAGGCATACATTCTGCTGTGTCTCTGCTCAAAACAGACCGGTGTCATAAGAGCACAAGCAGCACACAGAAACATGATCCATGCTTTCCAAAGGAGACATCTGTTATCATCAGACTGAACTGAGACTCAACATGCCGAGTCCAGAACAAAGAAAACTGAGCCATTCTAACACACACACACAGACACACACACACACACACACATACACATACACACACACACACACCACACACAACACACACACACACACACACACACACATACGCACACACACACCACACACGTACACACACACACACACACCACACACACACACACAACACACACAACACCACACACACACACCACCACACACCACACACACACACACACACACCACACACACACACCACACACACACACACACACACACACACACAACATCGCTACACCACAACACACACACACACACACCACATGACTCACAACAAAACGCACTTAAGCGTACACACACACACACACACACACACACACCTAAGGGCAACATGTTTCTCACAAACACTCAGCCCAGGATGTGACTCACAACAAGAATCAGCTCTAATGCGTAAAAATTAAATAAAGCAAAATTAAATTGCTCAATACAACCATTCCCTCGAGGTGTTACGTTCCAGTGAAAAACTGCTTTGCTGAAAGTAGTTACATACAGCCGAATCAAGGGGAGAATGCATGCATTATGTCACCGAGTTATTAAAGTCCCACTGTAAGTACTGTGTAACTTGACCAGGTAATGCAGACTGCTGGGGAGGGTGTTATTGTAAGGGCCGCGTAGTCGCTGTTCACAAATAGGATGGGGGTCGGGGGGGGGATGGGGTAGAACTGTGCGCACACTGAAGAATCGCAGCTGAAACCGAAACACAAAGATCTGCCGACCCCCAGCGTCTGTCGACTCCACCACTGTACCTCTCGTACGGCGCCCCATCGCCCCCCACCCCCAACCCCCCACCCACCCACACAGCCAGCCCTGCCAACACCAAATTTAGATGCTGAGGAAATTAAAATTTCAAAGATCTGCAGCTCTCAAAAAAAAAAAAAAAAAATCAATAGGGAGAGATCAATGCTCATAGAAATTTCATGAACTTTGAACCGATGGATGGGGTTGATGAGGGGAGGGGGGGGGGAAGGGGGGTGTGGGGGGGGGGGGGGGGGGGAGCCGGAATCCCAGCTGGTGATTGTTCAGTCTGGAGATAAAACACAGCTGACAGTGCTGCAGGGCGGAGGAGCTGTGGAAAAAAAACCTGCTCTCGCTTTCATATTTTGTCATACAGAGAAAAACTTTAAAAAAGAGAGAAGAAATCACACCACCTTCAATTTAAATGTTTTTATCTTATTATTAAAATGGAGAACCCCCCCCCCCCCCCCCCCCCACACAGGGCCTTTTAGCACACCATCACCGCAGCTTGGCTGAGGGGTTTTACACATTTACCGCTCGACGGGAAACCCAATTGGTTCCCTTCACAGCCGATCGCAGCTGCAAATTAATATTGTAAAATGAAGATCAATACATGGACAGGGTCCCCGATTGATGGGCGGCTAAATTACTGCCCGCGTTTCCCCCCCCCCCCCCTCCTCATTCCAGATGAGTTGTGTTTTCCTCCCACCAGTCAATACTTTGCAGGTTTTCTCGTTAATTTCTCGATAAATTTGGCGGCGGGTTTCGGGCCGCGGTGAGGCGACGGGGGCGCCGGCAGGGCCAGGGGGAAGCGCGGCGGAAACGAGAGAGCGAGGGGAAGTCCGAGAGTGGAGCGAGGGGGGGGCCCGGCACCTCGTTCATCGGGACGCGGTCCGGCCTGCCGGGGCTAGGCTAACGTCCCTGACCGGAAGGACGACCTATTTAGCACAGCGCTAACGAAGAGACACGAAACAGCGGAGGGACCCGCCGATTACATCCAGATCATTCCGCGGCGCCCTTCTACGGCAACGTGAGTCTGTCACAACCCCCGCCCCCTCCCCCCCAGTGTGGAGACTGTAGTATAATTCCAGCACCAACCACCCCTCTCCCCCTCACCACCAAAAGGGGGGGAGGGCAGATTGGAGAGTGCGTGCTCAACTGCAGCCACTTGTTTCAATTATAGACTTGGTTTTCACAGGTCAATTGATAATTACATGTCATCAAATAATGGAACACAGAGAGAGAGCAAGAGATGGAGAGCAGGAGAGAGAGAGTGAGAGAGCGACAGAGAGAGAAAGAGACAGAGAGAGAGAGACGGAGAGAGAGAGGGATAGCAGGAGAGAGAGAGTGAGAGAGGGACAGAGAGAGAAAGAGAGAGAAAGAGAGAGAAGGAGAGAGATACGGAGAGAGAAAGCGATGGAAAGAGATGTCTAATTAGAAGACAGGACGGAGTGTAGCACAGTGGGTAAGGAACTGGGCTTGTAACCGAAAGGTCGCAGGTTCGATTCCCGGGTAGGGCACTGCCGTTGTACCCTTGAGCAAGGTACTTAACCGAAAATTGCTTCAGTATATACCCAGCTGTATAAATGGATACAATGTAAAATGCTATGTAAAAAGTAGTGTAAGTCGCTCTGGATAAGAGCGTCTGCTAAATGCCTGTAATGTAATGTAATGTAAAGACAGGAATTACCTCTTCTGTGGCCCTGATGCTGTCCCCAGGCATTGTGTAAAAGGAGCCCCCCCCCCCCCACTCTGTACATGAGGCCAGCAGTAAATAAGAGCACCTCGGCCAGAGAACAGACACTGGACGTGGGGGGTTGCGGGGAGGAGGGGGGCTGGGGGTGGTGCAGCTCATTGTCACCGCTTATTCAAAGGAAAGCGGCCCTCGCTGACGACTACTGGACGGCACTCAAACAGCTCTGTTTACACGGCTCTCCTGGAGCCTTCGGTTACCAGCCACCCGGGCGGCAGCCAATCACAACACAGGGGCGGGGCCAGGCCACGAGGAATCCCCCCCGCATCCCATAATCGCGGATCAGAGACTACAAAGCACCGCTGGGGTGGTGCAGGGGGCGGGGGGGGGTAGGCGGCTGATGTACAGATTTCAGACGAGTGAGGCCCTCACAGAAATGTTTTGATAATGAAAACATTTAGATCACTGACAGAGGGAGAGAGAGAGATGGGGGGACAGCAAGATAGAGAAAGGGAGAGAGAAGAGAGTGAGAGAGAGAGATTCTCCGGTCTTTTTAATTACCAGCATCCTTTGCATTTCCGAACCCTCGCCTCATCCGGTAATTTGTGTTGCGCTAAAAACACAAAACTAAAACTTTTATCATCTGCCTTTTTTTAAACTTCCCCCTGCTAACTGGGGGAAGAAGAGGGAGGATTCCTCTTACAGACATCCTCTGCTTCACGTTTACTTTCATTTACAGTAACACACTCTTAGAACCGAGGAACTCGTATCATTTTGTGAATTCAAGACTCGATCAAGCTAAAATATTTCATCAAATTACTTTTGAAAAAAAAAAAACTTATAAATAAGTCACATGTAAAATTTTATATATGGAGCTCCATACTGCTCCAACATAAATCACCCAGCACTTAACAGCTGAATGAACTCGCTTGCTAGCTAATAGTAGTCCATCGAAAAACAGCAATGACACTACTTCCCTACTGTAGGTATGATGAGACTCTATTTCTGTCGCCGCATGCGTCTCTACATGGATGTAGTGGCCCTAAACGACTCTGTATCTGTACAAATATGTACTACGGACAAGCTGAAATGCAATGGACTGGCCAGCTGATTCTTTCGCAACCTGTTCAAGTTCCCTGTTTAAATACAGGTTAATTAAACAAGTAGTACTTTAGCAAAATGTGCGATATCAATTAAATATTAATACAGGTCTGAAATTGTTACAGTCCAACATAAATGTTTTTGTTATGAGCTATTACTCATGTATATAAGTTTTTTTTTGTGTTTCTGACACAGCGTATGTCACCCAGATGAAGAACTCTGTGATCAGGAGCTTTATTGAGTAAAAGAGAAATGACCTCTCTGTCCTTTTTTTGACAAATGACCGTCTCCTTCCCCCCGCAACGTTTAGTCAGTTTCGGTGCGGCAGAGTCAATATCTTCACCTTGACGAGAAAACTTAGATTTATCAGCCCTCACCACCGTCCAGCCCCACCGCGAACCGACAGAGCATCCTGGCCGAGCAGGAAGCCCATATTTGGTCAACGTCCGTCAGACAGTAAAGCACGGCAAACAAAAAACAAAAAAAAAACTTTAAAAAATAAAAAATAATAATTCCAAACTGCTGCACAGACAAATGTGATTTGTTATTTGACACCCCCCCCCCCCCCCCACAACATAAAAAAAGTAAATAAATGAAATAAATAAAGAAATAAGAGAACGATAGCCGGACTTGCACTAATAATAAAAAGGCCAGGCTGGTCGCTGAGGGTCTGAAGACAGAGCACCCTGTCACCACGCGGGCTGGGAAATCAGTGAATGGCGTTCCCCGCTTCCTGATGAATGCGTGACAGCCGGCTCTCGTCCAATCATTTTTCTCTGAGCGTTTTGATGCATGCCCGCCGTCCCTCCGGAGGAAGGGGAAAGTTTTGCGGTGATGAATGGGGGGGTCCGGGGGTGGGGGGGGCATAATGTGCCGTTTCTCCGTGAGGAGGTGTAGTTCATTTCCAGCAATTCCGGTAAATGGGTGTGACTGATTGGGACGAATGGTCTCGGGGTTCGATGGAGCCGCTGGTGTCCGTCTTATTTCTCAGCCGTCCAGCAGGGCGTAACAGGCCAGGCCGTCAGTGACCCTGCCTAAACAGAAACCAATAGCTTTGATGCAATTAGGGCGGCGTGTTGCGTTTTATTTATGAAGCCTGTCATTGGTTGAAACCAGTGAAGGTCTTCCGAGTGGCAAATACGTTATACAGACCCTATAGCTAACAATATGTCATAATAGCTAGCAATAGCCATCCAATAGCTGATTCACATTGGGTCTTTTTTCAAGCATTAATTTGATTGATATAATTATTTTATATTAAAAAATGAATAAATAAATAAATAAATAAAGCACTTCCCCTGTTGTGGTCAACATTTATTTAGCAGGTAAATGTTTGTGTTTGCTTCTTGTCACTGAAGCGGGTCTTTCTCAGGGAAAACAGAAAAAAAACCCTGTTTATCACATTCAGCTGAGGGGATTTAAGATGTCAGCAAGGGAAGCCTTTTAAAAGTGCCTGATCAGCTGCGGGGGGCTTATTAGAGAGAGCCGCTATTGACACCAGGACAGGCACATCTGTCCCGCTTTGATTTTTAGGACCCCACTGACAGCTGCTTCTAGCTCCAAATCCAGATCAATGCACGAGTGATACGAGTATCTTAATGGCTATGGAAGTTGTGGTGAAATAAACAAGGTTAGCACAAACCTGCTATGTACAAGACCAAGCGTAAGATGTTATGTGAGTTCTTCAGTCAATTTAAATAAATATGGTTATTCATAAAAAAAAGGAAAAAAACGTCTTGGTAAAAAAGGTAAACTTCTTGCCGTTGGTGTATGATAACACACTGACGTTATATCTCTGCATTGCAGGTATGTAGCGGTAGTTTCTGTCATAAAATAAGGTTGTGATGTATGAATAATTAATATTCTGCAGATGCCCAAACTCAGATCTGTATAAATAGTTTTTCACTCACTGCCGATCCAAAATCTGTTAGCACTTGCACTTTTGTACTTCTGAACGCAACTCTCGACACTGGAAAGAAAACGTGTCTCAACAGTATCCGTGGGAGGCAGCTCAGCCATTTTTCATCGTGAATAGCAGTAATTTGTTTGAAGGGCCCTGGTCTCTGAGACAGGAAGCTTGTGTTCGCTGTGATGGCAAAGAGCTATTGACTCTCGCTACTGTAGCGGAGCCATTGACAGAATCACACAAGAATGAACACAAAAGATCTTTAAAGCACTTCCGCAACGAAGACCTTTAACTCAAAGGCATACGTCTCTCTCTCTGTCTCCCTCACTCTCTCTCTCTCCTCTTTCTCTCCCCCTCACTCTCTCTCTGGCTCCCTCACTCTCTCTCACACTCTCTCTCTGGCTCCCTCACTCTCTCTCACACTCTCTCTCTGGCTCCATCATTCTCTCTCTCCTCTCTCTCTCCCCCTCACTCTCCCTCTGTCTCCCTCACTCTCACTCACTCTCCTCTCTCTCTCCCTCACTCTCCCTGTGAGGAATTCATTATTTCAGTGAGAAACGAGCCTTACTCAGAACCAAATATAATAAATATGACCTTGTTGTCAGGTCAGGAGATATGGCACTGATATAATGATATATGGCCCGCTGACTCGTAATTTTTTACAAGTCCTCTAACTTGTAAAAGCATACGAAGAATAATCATCTGGTGCGTAAAGACATCTCGCAGATGTCTAGCAATCCCAGGAAAGGTTCCATGTATCCCACATTCAAGCCCCTCTTCAGTCTATTTAGGGTGTGTTCGCTATCGGCTGCAGATCTCTGTGTTTGCGTACAGCACTGAGCCCGCAGCCGGTGACTCCTGGGTAATTAGCGATAATTTCTTTAATTGAGCGAGAAAAAATATTTTAAACGAGGGCGGGCCAACAAAACGTTTGGGCGAGGGAGGGTCGACACGAGAAGTTCTAAATGAGCCGTGAAGAGAGTTTGCAGGAAACTGTGTTCCAAAGCAAAGCTAACAGAAATTTCCCAAAATTGAATTCGCTGAACGGTCGGTCATTAGTATGCATTCCCTGACCAGAAATGATTCACCGCGCTGAAATTAGAGACCTTTTCTTCCAACCGAACTTCCAATGTCTGTTTATAAAGTCGTTACGATTGTGAGAGGCAAAAATAATAACAATAAATCATCAACAGAATATGCAAGTGTAATTACATTAAGCATTGTTTGAAATGGCTTAGATTTATTCAACTATTATGAACAAATTTAGATCCAATAGGAAAACAGCTGTTCTGCAAACCGGTAAGAAAAACAATGTCCAAAAAAATGACATTGTTTTAACGGCACAATAACAATCAGTCTGCAACTTACGCATTCTTAAATAAAGAAAAATGTTGCTCTAATTTAGCATCAGCTGCTCACTACAGTTTGTTGTACTTTGGTCTCCAGAAGGCAATTTGCCATTAATTGGCAATTAGGTCCAGAATAACGGTTAATTCTGCTTGTAAGGGCTCTGGTACACAGCAGTAGTGCCTGTTCTTATCCTGACCTCCTCACAGCCGGGGAGAGAATCTCTGGGAATAGACGGGACTGGAGGGGGGAAGAGTACATGGTGTTTGTGACTCACTCTTTTAATTCGTCGCGCTAGTCAAGTGCGCCGCTGAGCTAACTGCCCATATTAGCCGAAGGCGGTACGGCGCTGTTGAGGAGCTGCGGCTGTTTACATCGGCATTAACGACGAGTGGTTTCTTTAAAACGAATAACTTAACATTTTAATTTCCAGAAGGCAGACTCCAAAAGCTACTATAGTTTTATCTGATATACAAGTTGCGAAAATTGCAGTCATGGTAATGTAGCTTGTATGCTAATGCCAGTTGCATTAGATATAATTGTGACAATGAGCCTGCATAGCTAGAGTATGGCGTAAACTTGATCGTCCAACACAACAACAATTCTAAGCAAACTTACAGGATGAATTCTATAAAAATGCACTTTATCAAAGTTCACCAAACCACATGTGTTTGACAGGATAATGCTGCTAACTGATGATCATTAGCATCACAATTATAGGTACATTTAAGGAAAAACAAGCCAAATTTTCTTCAGTAGGGCTATACTTTCTTTCTGTCTCAAGAAATCCTCTCATAACCAGGTTGCCCTAGCACTCTTTTGACCGGATAGCATCTGATAATATTAACTATGCACAGCTCCAGGCTAATGCCATTCTACCACATATATTTTCAATATGGAACACAAAGATATTGGGTTTCATGGTACACTTTACTGTTATTGTACCCTAAGAAATGACAGCAGAACGTGTTCACTGTTCACTGTCAGAGAAACATTCAGTGAGAGTTAATAATTAATTCCCTGTTTTTTCTGCTGCCTCTGTTTGGTCAACACCATCCCAAGCCATGCCAGTGAAGTGCTTTGGATAAACAGGGGGTAGGGCGGGGGACATTTTCACCCCCCTAAAACTTAAGACAATCATCATAATCTGCTTCATCAGTGTGACTAATGGGCTTGCTCTTAAGAGATGTGGCACGTTTACTGGGTGGTATGGGATACAGAAGGCATTAGTGTCTCAGCGTGTCAGGCTTCCCCGGGCGCTAGGCCGCTCACTGCGCTCTTGTTTCAGTATGGCGGAGCCTGCTTGCCCTCTGCTCTCTTCCTGCAGGGGGGGGTTAAATGTTAGAGTGCCGTGTCAGTCTGCGAGCTTGGTGGGGCCGTGATGTGAAACAGCTGCCCGGGGAGGGGGGGGGGTGAGGGGTGGGCGGGGTCACGGGGCTCCTCCCCCTCCTAATGGGACCCCGGCGGGTCGGCGGGAGGGCCTCTGGCGGGGCCCCGGGCTCGGGTTTCGGATAGGGAGAGCAGGCGCTGGTGATCACCTCACGGCCCTCATGGGTTTCAGAGCAGACACAGGCTTCCGGGTCAGACAGGTCAGCACCCCTGTGCCCCTCCGCCCTCCCCCACACACACTCACTCACTCACTAACACTCACACACACACCACACCCAGCACAGATAGACCCACACACTCACTCACGCACACATACACTGCATACACACACACACACACACTCACTCACTCACTCACTCACTAACACTCACACACACACCACACCCAGCACAGATAGACCCACACACTCACTCACGCACACATACACTGCATACACACACACACACACTCACTCACTCACTAACACTCACACACGCACCACACCCAGCACAGATAGACCCACACACTCACTCACGCACACATACACTGCATACACACACACACACACACACACACTCACTCACTAACACTCACACACGCACCACACCCAGCACAGATAGACCCACACATTCACTCACGCACACATACACTGCATACACACACACACACACACTCACTCACTAACACTCACACACGCATCACACCCAGCACAGATAGACCCACACACTCACTCACGCACACATACACTGCATACACACACACACACACACTCACTCACTCACTAACACTCACACACGCACCACACCCAGCACAGATAGACCCACACACTCACTCACGCACACATACACTGCATACACACACACACACACACTCACTCACTCACTAACACACACACACGCACAAACACACACTCACTCACTCACTCATACGCACACACACACACACTCACTCACACACACACACGCACACTGCATACACACAAACACCACACCCAGCACAGACAGACCCACACACACACACCACACCCAGCACAGACAGACCCACACACACGCACCACACCCAGCACAGACAGACCCACACACACACACTCACTCACTCACACACACACACCCCACACCCAGTGCAGATAAACCCATACACACACACACACACCGCACACGCACCACACCCAGTAAAGATCGACCCACACAAGCGCGCGCACACACACACACACACACACATACATACGCACACAAATGAGCACACATGCACCCAGCAGACATCGCTCCCAGAGGAAAGGTGTTTATCTGGACAGCACAGGGGAACAGACGGACGGGTCAGGGGAGTCACTGTAGTGGACTTCAGCTCAACAGGCCCTGGTAGCCTTCCTGAGCCTGGCTCTATAAGGACAGATAGTTACACAGAGCAGTCCCCCCCCACGCCCACTCTGCCACCCCGCTCTGCCACTTTTCTCTGCCACGCCCGCTTTGCCACCCCACTCTGCCACTCCCACACACCTCACAGACCCAAGAGAAGGCCGTCCCCAGGGCCACAGCCGGGCGGTAACGGGCGAGCGGCCGGGCCGCACAGAGAGAGAGGGGGACGCGAGCACAAGCCTTACCGGTGTAGACAAATCTCCCCGGGGCCCCTTTGCAGAACTGCTTGGATTTGTAGGAGAGGGTGACCTCCACCACGCCCGGGATGTGCCTGGGCGGGGTCTGGACCCGGATGGCGTGGGGGGTTATCAGCTGGAAGAATCGCAAATCACGCTTCAGCAGGCCGCTCCAAGATGGCCGCCGATAACAACAGCACCCTCGTTCCATTTGAATATAATCGCTCAGATGAAATTAGCCAGCCAGCTAACACACCCCCCCCCCCACACACACACACCCCTCCTCCCCATGCATTCAAATTCAAGGTTCTAAAGTTTTTTGTTTTTTGTTTTTTTTTTAAGAAAATGTCTGCAAATGGTCCTTGGCATAGAGTCTTGCAGGAAAGGCCAGAGGGCATTGTTCAGTCCTAAATGGCTTCCATATGTCTCCCCTTTCCCACTGATTTCTCAGCGCTAATTGTTCAATTGTACTGGGAGCCGGACCGGTTTTAACAGTCCAAACAGAGGACTTGGCAGTTGTTTAACTTAATTTAACATGCGCACACTCTCGTCCAAGTTTTTGTTTTCTTTACATGTGCTGTATATTCAATTGACCATCTAAACGTTGTTCTGAAAATCTTTGCCATGTGCATTAGGCAGGGTCAAAATCATACACACAGAATCAAGTTCAACTCTGATAAAGATCATGGTTTAATCTTTAAAAGTTGAACTGATGCTGAACTTTTTTTCCATGTAGCTTGTTAAAACTCAGTTTTATAACCTCAGTGCATTGCCTTTCTCTCTTTATTAATAATAAAATATGTTATGGGAAAAGTGGGAATATCAATAATTGCTTCATTTTCCAGTCGGTGTTACAAACCACCAAACCGTTTCACTTAATGGCAAACAAAATGGCTGGAAACAATTAAACTGAAATTACAAAAGAGAAAACGCACCTCACTCCACACCAGCATAGTGCCGAAGACAACTTGCAGGCCGTCGAAGAAGTTGTCCCCGATGATGATAACGGTTGCTCCGCCCGTGGTCCATCCTTCGCTGGGGCTAATGGCTTTTATGCACGGTGTAGCTGCTTGTACAAGGCAGAAAAAACGAGAATTTAGGACCTATCTTTGCGCAATAGCGAAGCAAAGCACCTTCCCAGTAGCACAGCATTCAAATCAATAGAAAAAGTGAATGATAGTGCCGTCACACGTAAAAAGCACAATCACATATCACCGACCTCATGTAGCCTACTTACAGAAAACCGTTAACTTAATGTTTACACTATAAACGCGAGGCAGTGCTGTTCCAGCGAGAGACAATGCATTGATGCCTTCGGGCGATGTTGGCTATTAAACATACTAAGCAGCGTGTTGCGCATGCTGTCGATTTCTCTGTTTTACTTCACTGGTCTAGAAGCGTAAATAGAGTGATTGAGGGAGACTGTGGCACGTGAGCTTTGAATTTTAAAACGCTGTCCACAGCGAATTTGGGAGAGGGAGATAAACAGAGAGACAGATATATCTGGTCAGTGAACAGGCATTGCATTTAATTTAATAACTATGAGCCATCGATAGGAAGTTCCAATTTCAGTTTTGAAACCTGAATGCCTTATTAGATCGGTATGGATGGCATGTGGAGCGCAGCATGATCGCGGACGCACGAGCACAACTGTCTCACAGCAGCCGCTCCTTGACACACAGTCAGGCTGGGGCCAAGGGGGGCGCGCGCCCCGCGTGAACCGCTTTGGTCTCCGCTTTGATCAGATCTTCTTTTACATGGTGTTGACAGACGTTTTTCAGCGGCTTGGATGGCTTTTGTACTCCGACTTTAATGCTAAGTAGAGGAGCGGATACTAAAGATTAGCGCTTTTTGCGATTTCAAATCTCAATTATCTGTCCTCAACTCAACCTGAATCACCCGCAGATTTTTTTTTAACCTTACACCTTTATTGTTACATCGCTTTTACTGTCGGTGCAGCCGCCCATCTAGGTTTACAACGAACACCTAGCCTTCTAAATAATTCACATGGGATATTCTGCTATCTGTAAAGCCTTTTAGTACAACTGAAACTGTTACAGTAAATGTTTCTGAGATTGTTTTTTGCTTATCTTTTAGCAATGGCGCGCTATTCTCTATTTTCACCATTTAATGTGTTATTCGCACATACCGCTACAATGTTAAAATAGAAACAGCCTATTTCTGAATATTTCATTTTAATAAAGCCGTAAAATATGAACTGGCGAGCTATTTCGAAGCGCAGTCCCTTCCTATGGCCCACCGCAGGCAGCCAGGTCCAGTTGAATCGCATTAACTATTGTTGTGTAGAACACTTCAGGCGAGGCAGCTCCCTTTGTTTGCTTTAATGTTGGACTAGTGGAGGTTATATTTGCTCATTCCGCGCGCATCTCCCCAGCGCAGCGGTGGCTCCGAGCACACACACCGGGAGCATGCCCTTAACTAGCACTGTTGACTTCATGCTAATAAGTTCATACAAATTTTCATTTCTGAGGCTCGCGAGTGACATTTGCTTTTCTTAATTGCAGGCACGGCGTTTGAAAAGGATCAACCCTCTGAAGACAGACATGCCTTCTCAAAGGGAGTGACCTTCATCAGCGCTGCCAATTATAGCAAATAATTCACCAAAAATTACAGTAAACAAATTTACTTTGTAGGTGAGAGGGAGAAGGGATGGGCGGGGGGTTGGGGAGTTGGGACAAAAAGCGGGGCTCGGCACAAGAGGGGCCGTCTGGCAGCTGCGGCCTTAGACCGCGGCGCTTTGCCTCGGAATTTGCTATGCCTCCCACGGAAACAGCACAGAGACCGTCACGAGGACGTCTGGGCCTTAAGCCGTCTCCCTTCTGCCCGCATTTGCATACATTTCAATGCACATATAGAGGGAGAACATGTGTTCGGT
The DNA here is from genome assembly GCF_018555375.3 of Anguilla rostrata. Classification (NCBI taxonomy): domain Eukaryota; kingdom Metazoa; phylum Chordata; class Actinopteri; order Anguilliformes; family Anguillidae; genus Anguilla; species Anguilla rostrata. The sequence continues at coordinate 30,431,915 of NC_057950.1, read as the reverse complement.
GGGAACCATGGCAAACTGAATTACACCGGCTGTGTTAGAGATCTAATGATATACGCGCGCGGGGCTCGCAAGAGGATAATGAAAATTAAAGCGCAAGGCGACTGCAGCAACAGGCCTGGAAATTGGCGACGTGCGTTCGTATCACCGTGTCCTTTCTGGACTTAGTTTAAAAGGACTAGAGAATTAGCAGGGGGAATTAATACGGCCGCTTCGAGGACTCCTACCAAAACTGGGACATACTCAAGGATATCTAATCGCATGGTTTGTAAAAGTAACAACAAATTTAAAGTAGCTATGTTATATTTATTTTCTTTTTCGTGAAAAAAATATACAAACGGACCAGAAAATGTAGACACAGCATCTAAATAAACAGAATATGTTTTCTTCGTTTATTCTGTGAACACGCGCGAGGCATTTTTGTGACATCTTCAGATAATTATGCACGGACTGTGGCAGAACCGTAGTATCAGTACCGCTCATCACACCGACAAATCATACGGGTTGTATGACAAATCTTTTGTGTTTCAAGTGGACAGTCAAGCAGCCAAGAGAACCCGGCGGACTATCAAAGCCCCCCGCGTGTTATTTAGTAAACAGTCTCCGGCTCTAATCATCGCGCTTTCCCCGGAAACACGGCGGAGTGCGTCACCTTTCTCCCGGCTCGCAATATTGAGACACTCAAACAGGTCTAATCTCGCTTTATGAAGACTTCTTTGTTCTGCGTGCTAAAATGTCTCGTAATTGTGGCGCGGAGTGTCCAGATGGCGGGCTGATACTACAGCTGATGGGATTATACCTTTTACCTCTCCTCTGGCCATCTGTTCCCTTTAACGCGCTAAAACCCCGCAGCCTGGATTCGCTTGTCTTTATTGCATAAACCTAACAGCATTACAGGCACTTGGCATGCAAATCACTTCCCCGCTGAAGGCCTTGGGCTGTGAGCTCGCTCACGGTGGTGCCCGAGCCGTTCACGAACTTGCAAACAATAGTGTGTGTGTGCGCGCGCGTATGTGTGTTTGCGCGAGTGTGCGTGTATGTGTGCTTGTCAGTGTTATGGTGTGATGGGATAAATCAGCTCTACAGCACATTACCAGAGGTTATATTCAGCCAGTGTAAATAATTTTCACAGCACTGTGATCTTTAAAGTGATTCAACAGAGCCACCCTATGCAGTAGCAGCAGCAGGAGCAGTGGCTGGAATTAATTGAGAGTTTGCGGACACTGCTTTTGAGTATCAGATTATGGGCTAACGAGGATCGAGTGAACAGAAGCTTCATACGGACACGGGTGTTCGGATCTCACAGGGATTCTCCGTCCCCATAAAGAATGTGTTGCTAATCTAAAGCATACCGCCTGACTACCTGCAGTCTGGCTTTTATGGCCGTCATGGAAGGGATTAGATTTTATTACTGTAGCTCCTGCTCTCTCAACGTCTCTGCTCATGTTTGAATGTCCGACTCAGAGGGGTACAAGAGCATTTTTAACTGCCCTACAGCATTTCCAGGAATGCGGTAGGGCGAAAACTATGTGGATGGTATTTTAGCCATAGATTTGAAGTGAAAATGATGACAATGAATGTTGTATTTTCAAAGAAAGAGAACGTGCAAAGCTGCTAAATGTGGGATGGGGTAGGGGTTCTGTATGCATATGTCCGTGTGTGTGTATGTGTGTGTGAGTTCTGTATGCATATATCCGTGTGTGTGTATGTGTGTGTCTTACAAATTAAGCAACTAGTCTGAATTTTGCCTGCAAATGCACCTTCCATGCAAAATGCAACAACTACAGAACACACATTTGCAATGGTCATTTCCTCTGGCTGTGCTTACAGTTATTTGTTTACAACTTCTATATCATCAAAAGACAAGCAGCAAAATAGTTCAATTGACAGATCTTGAAATGAAATAAAGATTAAAGGGGGGATGGGATCAGGCTTTGCAGGAGTGGTGGCCAAGTAGAGGAGGGTGAGAGAGGAACCATGGTAGACGCCTGTCTGTTCCCAGGGGACCTTAAAGACTGGGAGACAGGGCTCAACCTCTTTAATTGCTCTTCTCATTAAAGCTGGTTGCTAGGCAAAACACACCTACCATGCAATGAATATGAGACTGAAAAACATTACATCACTAGGTATAATGGTATAATGACTTTAATGCTTAGGGCAACAATTCTATATATATTTATATTATATTATACAATTCTCCTGTAGCTTAGTCATTCAATTCATAAACAATATGAAGACATTATAATATTCTAATTGCTTTGGTAATATTATTATTATTATTATTATTATTATTATTATTATTATAATGTGTGTTTGCAAAAGAAAAGGTCAGCATACCAGGAAAAGTGTTTGTGCTGTTATTCTAAATGTTACTGCTCCCTGGAAAGCCTATCGTTGCCACACAGTGTAAAGATAAGCAAATGCTTTCTCGTCAGCTCAATTTTTCCACAACGTCTTTGCGGAATAACTGAATGCGATCCAAATGCGGGAGTCGGTCAGGGGTCAGAAGGTCACGCTTAGCGCGCTTCGCGTCTGAATTTCCCAGGCCGACCCGCTCCAGGATCTCTCCCTCAGACCTGGCAATCAGTCAATCATACGGAACGAGCTGGAAGGAAAACATTGGGCCCTGTTTTCTCAGCTTTCATTGGCCCCAGCAGAACCCAGCAACAGGAAACTGACCTCACGCCAAATTCTTTTCAGATTTGATCATGGATTTTTTCTTCTTTTTTTTTGTTGTTTTTTTTTTCACAACAAATGTGCAATTGGACATCAAGCTCACACAATGCGGGAAACATTTTGACATTTGTTGGGAAATGGGGGTTAAAAATGTTTAATCTACAGTGAACCATTCTGTTCTATATATGCGCAATGACAGTAATGATAATAACATTGTTATTATTATTATTATTATAATGACGATAGTAATAACAACGATGACAGGAATAATAATAATAATTATGATAATTATGATAATGAATAATAATACCTAAAGTGGAAAAGAAGCAGAAAGTAACAGGAAGCGACAGAGTGGGTGAAAAAGGAAAAGGTAAAGAAGAAAAGGAGGAGGGGGCTGCAGAGCGAGGGAGTGGCAGAGCGTGTATCCCGGGACGGAGGAGAGGAGAGAGACGTGCGGAGTGAGAGAGAGAGAGGGGGGAGGGGAGGGGGGGGGGGGGCAGAGCAGCAAATCAAAGGGGAATGCAAAATGTGCCTACCATTATCCAGATAAGGAGCCGTACCTTCAGATGGGTCGAGCCGGCGCGCCCGCCGGCCGTGCTTGGAGTTGTTGTGCACGAACATGTTGTCCGACACCGCCAGGACGTGGCCGTCCACGTTGGCGGTCGTCGACACAACGACCTGCAACGGGAGTGAGGGCACACAGCTCGTCATTACGCAATCTGTAACCGGCGGGCGTGTCCAGCCGCCACATTCCGCGCGGACACACGAGAAGACAGACGGCTGCTCTACGTCTTAAACACTTTCTGTGCTCAGCCAGGCTAGTTGGAGACTCTTAATTGGTCATAGGTATGAGTGTGTGAGTGAATGGTGTGTGCGTGCCCTGCGATAGATTGGCGGCCTGTCCAGGGTGTACTCCTGCCTCTCGCCCAATGCATGCTGGGATAGCCTCCAGCACCCCCCGTGACCCTGCCCAAGATAAGCGGATATAGATAATGCATGGATGGATGGATGGATATTTGTGTGCTTGTTATAAATATTGCCACCACTTTGTTTATTTATTTTGCCAAGAGGGGTGTGACGATTATTCAGTAGCGCGGTGAGAGATGCATTGTGGGTCAGGTATTAATGCGGACATGTGCACTGAGCACCTCGGTCATGCTTTCCTTGGACTGGGGGCTCACGCCCGTCAATCATCTGAGCCCCGCTGTCCATCGCACTGTTCTCCTCCACCTCCGGTCAAACCCGGGTCTGCTAATTACGCTTTAATTCACGCATTGAGACAGCGAAGCAGCGCGGCTCGCCGAAATGTTCCTCCAGCCTCTATCAGTGTCGGACACCGGCTCTGGGTTTGTGCTTTAATAGCTGCCCTTCCCTTCGATGTATCGTCATATTGATCGCCGGGCTTATCTAATCAGACCTCACCTCACTTTAGTACCCCATTCAGACAGACACGAGGATTTTCACCACAACCTGATTAATAAATCAGTAGGCCTCCTTCTTTGTAGTAAGTGAACACCCCTCCTCCCCAGCAATTCCCTTTTTTTCTTTACACGCGTGTGTAATGTTTGGTGACAAAGGGGGCTTTTCCGTGTATGCAAACAGACGTGGCCGTGAGCGGTGAGCGTGTTTCCATTCAGGAGAGCGCGTTTCTATCCGCTCCGCTCCCCTGTCGGACCGCCTCGGTGCGTCCACGGAATTCTGTGTTTTCTCGCCAGCGAAAGACCTCCATTCTGGCTCTGTCCCGGGGCCCGGAGCTGAGCCAGGCCGTGGATGATGGATAGCAGCCCCCCTCTCCCTCCCCACATCCCCCCCCCTGGTCTCCAGCTGCTTCGCGGTAGTAACTGGAACGGAGTGCGTGCGACGCGGGAGACGGTGCCAGCAGAGCACCTAGGCGGGCACATCTGTGAGAGCGGGCCCCTGGAAATGGCACCGTGTCCATTTGGGCCCCCAGACTGGAGGTGGAGCCAAGAACCGCAGGCCCCGGCGATATTAATTAAAATGCCAGGCCTTCAGCTGTGCATATACACCGCATATATATTTATACTGTGGGAACTCATTTTAATAAAATGAATTTCCACATGTACAATAAGCAAACTATAGTGGAGGGGATGGTATATCCATGTATTATTATTATGATTATAAATGGAATGGTAAATGGACTGCATTTATATAGCGCTTTTATCCAAAGCGCTTTACAATTGATGCCTCTCACTCAGGAGGCAGTTAGGGGTTAGGTGTCTTGCTCTGGGACACTTCAACACGCCCAGAGCGTGTTATTATTATTATTATTATTATTATTATTATTATTATAATACAGTCATATCACACAATATTTTTGTCTGGAAATGATGTCACAGTGATTTTTTTTTCCACATCAAAAAAAGTCCAGACAACAGAATAAATGATGAGAGGCTCTGTTTGTGCTGGAAGGCAGAGGGTAAAGCGAGTAGCAGGGCTCGTTTACAGAGTGGGACACCGTGCCGACCGAGGGCGGAGGCAGAGAGCAGCTCTGGTCCAGGCGCTCAGGCCGCTTGTAGACGTGGGAAGTGCTCCCGGGGATGTGTGGAGTGAGTGACAGCTCGTCCCTCTCCCCACCCCCCAGAGGGCGGCCGCGTGCGGGGAGAGCGCCGTTCCCCCTCCGTAAAAAACACTCCCCCTCCTCCCGTCTGTGCACCACGGCCCCAACCGGTAGCACCTCTTCAATCCCACATTAACAAACAGAAGAGATGAGAAACATACACTTTCTCTGTGGTTCGTGGTGCATTAAACGAATAAGAATCCTACCACTTGGCAAACATATGTATGTGTGTGTGTGTTCGTGTGTTTGTGAGTGCATATTTCTCTGTGTATATGTATGTGCATATATGTGTGCGTCTATTTCTGTGTGTATATGTATGTGCATGTGTGTGTGTGTTTCTGTGTGTAATGTATGTGCATATGTGTGTGTGTGTGTTTCTGTATGTATATGTATGTGCATATGTGTGTGTATGCCTGTGTGTGTGCGTACATACTTCTGTGCGTGCATATATGTGTGTGTGTATAAAGGTGTAATGCAGGCCAATCATTATTCAGTGAGCCGTACCCAAGCCAGCTATCCGGGGTGAATCCACCAGAGCCTTGCCTCCCACTCAGACTGACTGAGCTCTGAATATGAAAAAGCTGGAGCAGCTCCAGCCCTGTGTCCCCTGAGGGCCCCCCGTGAGGGCCCCCCCTGAGGGCCCCCCCTGCGGGCCCCTCCTGAGAGCTCCCCCGGCTGCCCTGCCCTCGGCCAGTTTAAACATCCCTGCGAAGCGGTACGGGTCACCTGTTCTACTGGACCAGGAAGCTCCTGCTCTGACCCATCCCTAATGCAGGCTCAGCACTTCCTGCTTAGGAATAAACACAGGATTGAGCTCACTGGAGCGATTATGGGTGGACTGTGTGTGTGTGTGTGTGTGTGTGTGTGTGGGTGTAAGAGTGTGTGTGTATGTGTGTCAGTGTGTATGAGTGTGTGTAGGTGGGTGTGTGTGAGTGTGTGTGTATGTGTGTGTGAGAGTGTGTGTATGTGTGAGTGTGTGTATGTGTGTGTGTGTGTGTGTGTGTGTGTGTGTGGGTGTAAGAGTGTGTGTGTATGTGTGTCAGTGTGTATGAGTGTGTGTAGGTGGGTGTGTGTGAGTGTGTGTGTAAGAGTGTGTATGTGTGTGTGAGAGTGTGTGTATGTGTGTGTGTGTGTGTGTGAGTGTGTGTGTCAGAGAGATTTAGCGAGTTACCTGGAAGCGGCGCATGTCTCTGGGGTTCCCTGCATTCTTCAGGCAGTTCTGATTGCACTTGAGGAAGAATTTCAGAAAGAACCTGCAGAAGGAGGACAGAAGCACAGGCCCTGGGGTTAGCACAGCAGCCTCTCCAGGAGAAGCACAGAGCCACAGGCCCTGGGGTTAGCACAGCAGCCTCTCCAGGAGAACACAAGCACAGCCCTGGGTTAGCACAGCAGCCTCTCCAGGAGAAGCACAGAGCCACAGGCCCTGGGGTTAGCACACAGCCTCTCCAGGAGAAGCACAGAGCCACAGGCCCTGGGGTTAGCAGACCGGCCTCTCCAGGAGAAGCACAGAGCCACAGGCCCTGGGGTTAGCACAGCAGCCTCTCCAGGAGAAGCACAGAGCCACAGGCCCTGGGGTTAGCACAGCAGCCTCTCCAGGAGAAGCACAGAGCCACAGGCCCTGGGGTTAGCAGACCGGCCTCTCCAGGAGAAGCACAGAGCCACAGGCCCTGGGGTTAGCACAGCAGCCTCTCCAGGAGAAGCACAGAGCCACAGGCCCTGGGGTTAGCACAGCAGCCTCTCCAGGAGAAGCACAGAGCCACAGGCCCTGGGGTTAGCACAGCAGCCTCTCCAGGAGAAGCACAGAGCCACAGGCCCTGGGGTTAGCACAGCAGCCTCCAGGAGAAGCACAGAGCCACAGGCCCTAGGTAGCCACGCAGCCTCTCCAGAGAAGCAGAGAGTCACAGGCCCTGGGGTTAGCACACCGCCTCTCCAGGAGAAGCACAGAGCCACAGGCCCTGGGGTTAGCCAGCAGCCTCTCCAGGAGAAGCCAGAGCACAGCCCTGGGGTTAGCACAGCAGCCTCTCCAGAGAAGCACAGAGCCACAGGCCCTGGGGTTAGACAGCAGCCTCTCCAGGAGAAGACAGAGCCACAGGCCTGGGTTAGCACGCAGCTCTCCAGGAGAAACACAGAGCCACAGGCCCTGGGTTAGCACACCGCTCTCCAGGAGAAGCACAGAGCACAGGCCCTGGGTTAGCACAGCAGCCTCTCCAGGAGAAGCACAGAGCCACAGGCCCTGGGGTTAGCACAGCAGCCTCTCCAGGAGAAGCAGAGAGCCACAGGCCCTGGGGTTAGCAGACCGGCCTCTCCCACAAATTACAGCGTGGCTAATCTTCAGAACAAACGTCGCGCGCGAGAGACCCGGAGCGAGGCGGGGGATTCTCCGCCCCCGGCCCGTAAACTTTCACGTGGGAGAGCCGACATGAACCCGTGTCCTACGCTCGCCATTTTACTAAAACCCCCTTATTACAAGGGTCCTTTAAAATGAACCCTCCCCCCCCACTCGAAAAAACCATTTTTAGAATATTCAGAGGGTGGAGGGGCTTATCTGAGACAACTGCTGAAAGCAAGTCAGCTTGCTGCTGCTGACGATGCCCTGGTGTGAAAAAATCGTAAATTTTGCTTTTTAATTACCGCCTGTGGTGATTACCCAAAATACACTTCACATGCTATTTTTTTTTTTAGCATCACTTTCTTATTCTGACTCACAGTTGTGAAATATGGATGTGACGTTACACGTGAACAAACATAATCTCACTGCACGTTTCCTTTCCTATGCATGAATGTAGTCTGTACAAATATTAGCTTGGCCCTGCGATGCTTTCTTCGTGGCCTGTGCACGTTCCCGTTTGATTTCAAATACAAAATCGTTTTTTTTTTGAAGTCACATATCCGATTGCATTTCGAGAAATGCATTTCGCTCGACAAACATGCAGTCTCTACACAGACATAAAGACATTCTTTTTCTCTTTTTTTTTCTGAAGCCACCCACTTTAGGACCTTGACCAACGCAATAAATCAAACAGGAAGTGACACGTTGAACCACCGGGGAACTTTCGCCGCTCCACCGCTCCTGCATATGCATTCTCCTCTGGGTTCTCTCTCTCTATTTTCCTCTCCACTTCTCCGAAGGCCACGAAGAGAAGGAGAGAGGGAAAAAAAAGAGGAGAGCGAAGAGACGGGGAAAAAAATGTTTGTTTTGCACGTCAGGAAATGTTAGCTTGTCGCGTCAATAAAGTCGCGTCCGGCCGGCGTTGGCTGACATGGGTTCCCTCGGCAGGATTAAAAGGGGGGGGAGCTGGGGGGGTGGGGGGCCATAAAATCTGGGGCTTGTCATTAGCGCCGCGGCACCTAATTGTGTACAGTATGTTTTCCGTTGCATGCGCCGGACCATTATCAAAATGACCATTACGCACGCCGATTCCCTGACCCCCCGCTTTATTTCCCCGAAGAGTCGTAACGCTGCGCGGGGAAGGTCTCTGAGTAAATCAAGCCTGAAATATGCCCTTCATCTCCCTATTACTCTCAGACGCCGAGGAGTCCGCGCTCCTGAACAAACTGCTCCTCCACCGCCACGGCCCCCACGCTGGAATCAAACTGGATGTGAGGGAGGGGAAATGTTTTTATTTATTCATTTATTTAGTTATTTATTACTTTGTCATTTTTGTGATTTTTTTCTTTCAAGGATGAAGACTTTTGGCTTTGTTTCTTTTTCATAAATGAATCCAATGTTCTCTTTTACGAGCTTGCTAAATAGAGATGTACAGTAAGCTTGCACATTAAGACCCCCCCCCCCCACACTCCTTATCCCCCCGACCGGCAGCATCGACCAATCTACATTATATCTCCTGGAGATCTCATCACACACACGTAGGCCTATTATGCCTTGTTTAGTTACAGATACAATATGAGGAATGATACTGCCAGATTTATACCCTAAAGCCAGCCTTTACCACCCACCCCCCAAACCACAAGTCAATTTTTGACACAACTGCATGGCACCGTTTTGCTCTAGTAAAACCCCGACCGAACGAACAAAGACTCGCTCGCACCGCGTAAGAAGAGTGGAGTCAGACTCGGACTCGGACTCGGACTCGGACTCGGACTCGGACTCGGACTCGGACTCGGACTCGGACTCGGACTCGGACTCGGACTCGGACTCAGACTCAGACTCAGAGTCAGACTCAGACTCAGACTCAGAGTCAGACTCAGACTCAGAGTCAGACTCAGACTCAGACTCAGACTCAGACTCGGACTCAGACTCAGACTCAAACGGCCCGCGTTAACGCCGTACGGATGAGTTCATTTCTCCGCGCTTTTACGAAGTCGACTAAAACCCGCGCCTCCCGTTCATCAGATTAAAAACCGTTTTAATTGTGTTCTGGGGCTGCGGCGCAACATCCGCGGCGTTTAGGAGCGGTTTAAACCGCACGGGCGGCCGCGCAATCTCTCCTTTCGATTCGGCCTCGCGGTCGAACGGCCTTCTCCTCCAAACGGCGGCGGGGCTCGGCGGCGGAGCTCGCGACGGCCGGGAAACAAAGGAGGGCCGTCTGATCGCAATTTAGCGGGGTGCGGAGGAGTCCTCCGCGTTAGACATCGTCGGAGTGCGAAGGGGGGGGGGTAGGGAGGGGGCGGGGGGGGGGAGGACGAAATTAACGGCAATTAGGTTTGATTAAAGCCATCCTTCTCAATAACCGGCCGTCCTGACAGGCCGGCGGGTCCCGGCGACGTCCCGGGACGGCGCTGAGGGTGCAGAGAAATATTAGGGCCAATAAAGGGGGGGCATTAGCGCAGGTAATTAGAGCTCGGCCGGGCTCGGGGAAAAGGTGCCTCCTCCGTGTATTGTAATGCAGGGGAATAATTGGCTGGTGGGGTGGGGAGGGGGGTGGGGGCGGTTATCGGTTTTAGGGAGAAGAGCGCAGGGTTTGTCGCGGGGAAGGGGGGGGGAGAGAGAGAGAGCGGACGCGTTTCGTCGTTAGCCCGAACGCCCCTCTCTCTCTCTGATGTCTCGACCGCGCGACTGAGAGCTTTATCGGCTTTCATCTCGGAAACCGCGACTCTGAAGTCGACAAATCACCGATAAAGCTATCCGGGGGGGGGGGGGGGGTTTCGGGTAATTAACGGGACGCGTCCTCACCTCCGCGCTCGGCGAAGACGGCTCCGCTCTCCTCCTAAACCCCGAGCCACTAATCACGCAGTAATCAGCCCCTTCCCTCCGGGTCAGAGGAGGGGATAGATCGTCTCTTTCCAAATGCGCCGGGCTTTGCCGCTTAAACCGCACGGCTTCACAGAGCGCGTGATTGAGAAGAAAAGGGGGGACCTTTTTGGTCATTTGAGGTTCACGAAGGCCCTCTTATCTTCGCTCTGATCTTTTTTTTTTCCTCTCCAATCGTGAAAGAGCACAGCAGAACCCCCCCACTCCACCCTTTTTCTGTACTCCCTCCATCAAATTAAAGAGGAATAAAAAAACAAACAGACAAAGTGTTGAGAACAGACATGGTTTTCAGGGTGCTGTGTAATTGGGGCCTATTACACACTCGTATTTATAACTTTGTGTGTGTTCGTTGTGGTGTGTGGTGGGGGGGGGGGGTTGGGTCACGGTGGGGTGGCATAGAGCCAGCACGTCTCTCTTAATGCACGTTAGGCCAACATACATTATCAGCTTTAAGACTGAATGCTTTAAATTTGAAGCAATTTAATTGTTTACAGCGTGAAGGTCGGTATGTCAGTCTTCAAATATTCAATTATTCAATTATTACGGGTTTTTTTAGCCAATATTATGAGCTGTTTTTAGTATTTTTATTTTTTATGTTGTTTTTTTGCTTTTTTTCAGAGCAGAGATGCACTCTGTAAATGTTCTGGTGTTTCTGCTGATTAATACAAGCTGGGCCCGGTCTTGTGCTGTACCAGAGTACCAGATGGCTGAATTGGAAACTATGGAAACTACGATGCGCTGCGACTGGCGGACGGAAGCTCCGGCGCCGGCCGATTGGTGGTTGGAGACCGTGCTGCTGGGTGATTGGTGGTTGGAGACCGTGCTGCCGGCCGATTGGTGGTTGGAGACCGTGCTGCCGGGTGATTGGTGGACGGGTCAGCGGAGGGCTCGTCTGTGGTAATTAGCAGAGGAGCCGTCGAACGCAGAGGCCACAGCTGCACAGCGCTAACCCCCCCCCCCCCCCACCACCCCACCACCCCCACCCCCCGCTATCGATTACCCAGCGGCCCCGGCGGCCGGTCGGGCCTTCCCGCCTCGCGGACGGTGCGCGTAGCGAGCGCTTCCTACACACCGCCGAGCTATGCTAACATAAGATGCCTGCGCAGAGACGGCACGCAGGTCGACGCATATCGCATTTCCCAAACGCTGGGGTCTCCACGTCGGGTCCTCCAGCCCCCCTCCCCTTCTCCGGCAGTCCCTCTGTTAGCCGTCCCTCCGCGGTCCGCGTTCCCCGGGACGCCGAGCGGCACCGCCCCCGAGCGCGGAACCTCGAGCCGCGTCAGCGCCCCACGACTCCCTTCGGCCCGGCCCTCGCTCCGGCGAACCGCGGGAGGGAGGAATTTTTGGGAACGGGTAGTGGATTTTGATTTTACAGCAGGAACCAGATGGCCCTTTGTGCGCTCTCCCATCCCCCTCCTCCTCCTCCTTCACCACCCCCCCGACCCCCTCACCCCCCCCCCCCGCAACTCGCCCAGCCTTTAAGAAAAAAAAACGAAAAAAAAACACACAATCGGGAACGTACTGGCGTCCGTCTCCGCACCCGGCTCCTCCGCCGCACCCCAGTGTTCTCACGCTGACCCCGCGCACCAGTCCGGGCGCCCCCCCCCACGCCCCCTGTCAGCCATTACGCCCCTTTGTCTGGAAGCAGCCGCTCCTCTGGCCCCTCCAGCAGCCCCCCCCCCCCCCCCCCCCCCCTTGGAAACCGAGGCGCGCTAACGCCGTCCGTTCTACTAACCGCCCAGGGACCGGGCTCCTAGCCTCCCGCTATCTCCCGTCCAGCGCCTCCCTATCACCCCTTATTAGCTTTGGAAAATTAACCCCCCCCGAATCTGAAGGGCCTCAGCCTCTCTCCACGTCTCCACAGAGTCTTATCTCTGAATTTTTCTGATACTTTTTCTCGGCTGGTTTTGCTGTTTTCAGAGTTCGCCATCAAGGGATACTTAAACACGCCACGATCCCTGACACTTCCCATGATCCTTCGGGAAATTGGAAAGACAGAGATCTCATATGATCTGCACCAGAACCTGAAATTGAAAACACTTTTTTTCACAATTGACTGAGAAAAAAAGTAATATTTTTCAGTAAGATTTTCTTCATTACAATTTAATCTGAGAAAAAGGCTTGCATAAAAAATCAACTGCTTTTTCAATTCATATTTTTTTTTGCCTTGGCTGCGGGTACAGGCACATTACCATAGCCCTTACTTAAGAAAAATGCCAGCATCAGTTGCTTCACATCAAGGGCACTGCTGTTTGGTTGGAGCAGGCACTGGGGGGAGGGGGGTTTACATGTTGTGAGAAGATCAAGTGCATGTGCTTATGCTCATTGTATGAGCTCCCCCCCCCCCCCCATTCACCTAACCTCATTCTCAGCTGATCTTTGTAACCTAATTCCTCATTTGATAAGATTTGTTAAGTTAATTATAGGTCACAGACAGACAGTTGTTCCTTTCTTGTATTTATTTATTGTTTTGTTTTTACACTTAAATAGTAGTTCCTTTTTTGCATTTTTCGACATTGCATTGACTCATTAAATTTTATTTCCTTGACTTTTTTCCACCTTCAAGACTTCATTAATTAGGATTATCAGCTTCACAGAAGTTATTTCAAGAAACAGGAAAAAACATTTAAAATCAAGCCAAAGCTCTCACACATAAAACACTAATGCAGAGATCCCTCAGATCCTGATGAAAAACGTATTATAAATATTATAAATGATTCATGTGAGCAGAGCTCTGCCTGCCAGTGATTAGTTTTAATGCAGGTAACGCAGCTTCATAATGAGAGGGACACATCTGCATGCAGCTCCACATTCATTAATCCTGCATGTCAACAAACACCAGAACGCTGAGCCCACAGACCAGGCATTACATCACCCAGAAACACCAGAGCACTGTTACTACAGACCACCCGTTACATCACCCAGAAACACCAGAGCACTGTTACTACAGACCACCCGTTACATCACCCAGAAACACCAGAGCACTGTTACTACAGACCACCCGTTACATCACCCAGAAACACCAGAGCACTGTTACTACAGACCACCCGTTACATCACCCAGAAACACCAGAGCTCTGTTACTACAGACCACCTGTTACATCACCCAGAAACACCAGAGTGCCATTACCACAGACCGGTCATTACATCACCAAGGAACACCAGAGCTCTGTTACTACAGACCACCCGTTACATCACCCAGAAACACCAGAGCACTGTTACTACAGACCACCCGTTACATCACCCAGAAACACCAGAGCTCTGTTACTACAGACCACCTGTTACATCACCCAGAAACACCAGAGTGCCATTACCACAGACCGGTCATTACATCACCAAGGAACACCAGAGCACTGTTACTACAGACCACCCGTTACATCACCCAGAAACACCAGAGCACTGTTACTACAGACCACCCGTTACATCACCCAGAAACACCAGAGCTCTGTTACTACAGACCACCTGTTACATCACCCAGAAACACCAGAGTGCCATTACCACAGACCGGTCATTACATCACCAAGGAACACCAGAGCTCTGTTACTACAGACCACCTGTTACATCACCCAGAAACACCAGAGTGCCATTACCACAGACCGGTCATTACATCACCCAGAAACACCAGAGTGCCATGACCACATACCGGCCATTACATCACCCAGAAACACCAGAGCACTGTTACTACAGACCACCTGTTACATCACCCAGAAACACCAGAGCACAGTTACTACAGACCACCTGTTACATCACCCAGAAACACCAGAGCTCTGTTACTACAGACCGGTCATTACATCACCCAGAAACACCCAGAATGCCATTACTACAGACCAGGCATTACATCACCCAGAAACACCAGAGTGCCATTACTACAGACCAGGCATTACATCACCCAGAAACACCAGAGCGCTGTTACTACAGACCACCCGTTACATGACCCAGAAACACCAGAGCACTGAGCACACAGCTGTTACATCACCCAGAATCACCAGAGCAACGTTGTCTCAGATTCTTAGATCTACAACCTTTTTCCCCTTATATGCCTCGTATATCATTTCTTTATGGAGACACATCCACAGTAAAATATTGATATTAATTTTATTATTATTATTTAATTGCACTGAAGCAATATTATGCTTCTGTTGACCCCACAGAAGATCACAGCGCGAGTGAGATGTGGTCGCTACTTAACATTAAGCGGTAACCTTTCTGGAGTGGCTAAGGAGAGAGACGATAGCTGAGAAAAGAACACGTCAAATTAAAGCGGGCTCGGATTTGGACGAGCCAAGGAATGGCCAGGGTGCCATATTTTTTTGGGGAGGCCATAATGCTGTTGGCAGCAAAGATCCCTGTATCTGATTCATCTTGAGCCTCATGGCAAAGCTTTGTCAGTCCGTACGGGGCATAAATAATTCAGGGTGAGAGATGGCAATTAGAGGGCGCTGCACAACCAAAATGAATATTTTATGAGGACTAAAACTGCTCTGGAATGATTCATACACACACACAGACTCTCTCACGCACACACAGACGACGCGTGTGCACCTGACACGGACTCGCTCCGAGACTTCGTCTTCTTTCGTACCGTCGACTGCGCGTAGTAATCAAACAAACAAGCGGATGACACCGCTGTCGTTCTCTCGTACGCCACAAGCGATGTTGTTCACCCCGTTAGTCGCGGGGTTTAAATCATTCATGTTTCTGTGTTCACTCGTATTCTTCCTTCGGTGTTGTGTTTTAGCTATTTGTCACCGCTGCGTGTGAGTCCAAGGACTACTGCACGAACATAAGCATTACATTTGCTAATAGATTCCACTTGCAATCCCCTATCCTTTGGTTATACTGAACAGCACTGATACAATTCTGAGATCCCATCCTGAGTAACAGTTGACTGATCTGTTGATAGGAAACAGTTATCCATAAGCCCTGTTCGCACCCACCTTACATAATCAGAAACATGCGTTATTATTTTCATTAAGTTATTTTTGATACGAAAAGTGAAATAATTTCACGGCCATGTATATATATATTTTTTAAATCAGCACATTTTCAGGTGACGCCCTGCTGTTTCTTAGTAACCCAGAAGTATCCATGCCAGCAGTGTTGAGCCTGAGAAAGTGTTCAGGCTACTGAGTTAATTTTGCCCAATCAGACGTCCTCTTCCCAGGCGGTCTTCGAGATCGGCACTCTCATTCCTCCTGCCCGTTTAAGTAGGCACCCCAGGGCTGTACTTATTTTTGGGGATATCTATAACCCCATCACTTCTACAGTTATATAAGGATAGCTCTGGACCCTTGTAAAAATGCATATATGAGGACTTATTTACCACCGTCTTCACCACTTTCCATGTTAGGATGCATATCACAACTCAAAATGAAGAGTGTTACTGGGTAAAAAACGAAAAGTGTCTTTGAGGATAACATCATCATAAGCATAACCACAAGCCTGGTAGACAATTAGAAAATTGTTAGGACAAGAAAAACTGGTATAACGATGGAAGAAATATAACATGCCCCAAAGTGATTTTTTAAAATATCTTCAGCTATGTAGCTTTAGGCATAGCCAAAAGGATGTTCGCTACAGCTACCCATCCTCCCCAATAGAAGAGATGCTTTTGGACCACAACAAGAGAGGTACAGCATGCTTACTCAGTATAATACTGGTACCTGTTGTCCACACTCCATGAATGCAGTAATGACTGGAACCTTAACATGGCTGAAATCACTTGGACAAAGATAAGGGGATTTGCAAATGACACTTCTGTTTGCAACATGACAAAGGGATTGCAATTCAGACTGCTTAAGGTTACTCAATTTAGGCACAGGGTGGGCCGTAGCAAATCTTAACTACGTACAAAGTGTAATACTGAAATAGAGAATCATATTCACTGTGTCTGGACTTGTACTTATATGGAGGAGTACTGGAAGAATATTATGAAGAAACTTAACCTAATCCGGGGTACCCCGCTTGAAAAAGACCCTTTATGCCTGCTTCTTGGCTTGCCCATCATACATGTTAAAAGCTACCACTTCAGAAGGCTTTTATGTGTCTGTACCTTTTGTTCAAGGAAGAATATCTTGCTGAAATGGATAGATCACAAACGCTCTACAATAGCAGGGTGGCATAGGGTCATACTTGAGCTCATACCAATAGAATATTTGAAATACAGATCTGGAAATGTAAGGTAGAAGTATTTCATAAGATATCGCTCCCTTTTATGACACATGGGTCCCTGGTCAGCAGCTCTTGTATACATTGGCAGACTGTAAGAGAGAAATTCAACAAAATGATCTGTGATCTGAATGCAAATGTTTTGCTTTGGGGTTTTACTTTTATGTACAGGAATATCTCGTTTTTTGTTGCGGTAAACAAAACAAATTGGGTAGATATATATGGGGGAATGTCTTCAACTTACCCCCTTTTTTTTTTGAAGTGGCCTCCTCTTTGTGAGTGTGTTCAAGTGTGTGCTGTTATGCTTCTTTTCCACTTGTTTGTGATTGCGTTTTTGAATAGCGAGAAAAAGCATCATAAAAAACGTTTTAAAAAATGACGTATTTTCATTACACTTGGAATCCAACTGCAGACATTACCGGCTAAGGAACATGTTCCTAAAGTTCAGTCATCAGAAATAGAAAGAAAGAGTCTAAAAGAAAGAGAGAAAGAAAGAGAAAGCTAATGGCGCCTGCAGCCTTCCCAGATAAATGTTTTGTCTGTTCGGTTTCCTGCAAAAGTCCAGCTTTATAACTAATACAAATACTGACATTGTTGGGAAGGCTGTAGAAGTAAAGAGATCTGGCTGAATAGGTATTGTGCCAGCCCAGCCAGTGATACCTTAGCCTTTGTAAGCGGAAAGCAGGTCAGGTCCATGACATCATCAGGACACAAGTGGCCCTCTGTACACAACTTAGAGAGGATTTCCACCATGGTGGGAAAATCAGTCAGGGGGGGTGAGGGGTGAGGGGTGGGGGAGTGGGCTTGTGGAAGGGGGTAAGGGGAGGTTAGATCCTCATTCATCCCCCACCATTATTATTTATTAGAGAAAGGGAGGGCGGGGAGTGGAATTAGCAACATTAACAATTTCATTAAGGAGGAAATAAAGAACTCTATCAGGTGTTAAATATTCATGAAGACAGGGACACGGTGCGCATAGGACACGTTTTTTACTGTGAGATCAAGAAAGTCGTTGAAAATATTTGACTCCAGGATGTTATTATTACTGAAAACAAAATAAGACAGCTCCATCTGCCCCACCAAATACTACTACTACTATTACTACTACTACTACTACTACTACTGCTACTACTACTACCACGAATAGTACTACTAGACGAGCAGTGTTGGGCTGAATGGCCTGTTCTCGTCTTACGTTAAGTTATATTATGTTATGTTACTACTACTACTACTACTACTACTACTACTACTACTACTAATAATAATAATAATAATAATAATAATAATAATATTATATGGGGCGACATAGCTCAGGAGGTAAAAGCGGTTGTCTGGCAGTCGGAGGGTTGTCGGTTCGATCCCCCACCCTGGGCGTGTCGAAGTGTCCCTGAGCAAGACACCTAACCCCTAACTGCTCTGGTGAACGAGAGGCATCAATTGTAAAGCGCTTTGGATAAAAGCGCTATATAAATGCAGTCCATTTAATAATAATAATAATAATAATAATAATAATATCACAAGTAGCAAAGGACCAAGAACTTAAAGAAAGAAAACAGTTGGGTGACTTGTCAGACGGAGGGGAAAGAAAGACTCGTCATTGCATTGCAGAAGCAGAGCGCAGCGTGAACACGGGGAGACTACGGGGAGCACACAAGGAGCGCTCGCGAAGTGACAGCCGGAGAAACGAGACAGGAAGCGCACTTCCAAAGGAAACGGCGCTCGCGGTCGCCGCCGCGAGGGTAACTGACACCCGTAGTTCGGCTCGTCGCGCGGGGACGCGAGTTTCAAAGAGAAGGGGGAGTCGCGTATAAACATGCGCTCGCGACGAGGAGAACGAGCACAGCCGCCGCCTCTGCGGAGCGAACCTCGAGTTGACAGCTCGCTGTTTTGTCAGGGGGGGCGAGGCGTAAGAAGACGGTATCCCCCCCCACCCGTTCCTCCTGTCATGCGTACAGAAATGTGTCAGCTTCCACACAGACATTGCGCTGGGGCCAGTCTACTTTGAAAGAAACCCCACCAGTTTGAGCCTATGAACTTTAGTTTATTTAAACATCCCAGGACGTTTAAGACAGCAAGCCATGGGCTGCGGTTACTAGCTGAAGAACAATTCTTATGTGCCACTTTTTCACAGCTCCACATGGGGGGCTTGTTTATCATTAAAAACAGGTAACAGCAAGCATCCCTAAGATTTGACTTCTATAATATAATTACAAAATAACATAACATAATGATGAGAACAGGCCAATCAGTCAAAAAATGCTTGCCATTTTCCTACTGATCAGTTCTGAGCAGAACTGACCAAAATCTGGTTAAGTGTCTATGATCCATTATTGAAAAAAGCTCTGTTAGCTGTTTGTCTAACAATGGAGGATCAATCGAGCACAGACTGGGTTTCTACAGTCTTTAGGTCTGGGGTCCCCAGCCCTGGTCCCGGAGAGCCGCAGGGTCTGCTGGGGTCCCCAGCCCTGGTCCCGGAGAGCCGCAGGGTCTGCTGGGGTCCCCAGCCCTGGTCCCGGAGAGCCGCAGGGTCTGCTGGGGTCCCCAGCCCTGGTCCCGGAGAGCCGCAGGGTCTGCTGGGGTCCCCAGCCCTGGTCCCGGAGAGCCGCAGGGTCTGCTGGGGTCTCCAGCCCTGGTCCTAGAGAGCCGCAGGGTCTGCTGGGGTCCCCAGCCCTGGTCCCGGAGAGCTGCAGGGTCTGCTGGGGTCCCCAGCCCTGGTCCCGGAGAGCCGCAGGGTCTGCTGGGGTCCCCAAACCTGCTAAGTTCGCTAGTTCTTATTTTCACCTTAAATCAGCAGCCAATAATAATAAAAGAACCAAAGTAACCAGGTGGAGTGGGCTAACCGTGTGAGTAATTAATCAGGTACTGGGTACTGGAACTCGCTGGGGCCACAGCTGGTTTCCCTGGTTTAGGGCCTGACATGCAGCTGCAGGCCAGGACTCCAAGCAATGCTGGAAGGCTGGTGGGAACTAAGACCACAACAGTCTCTCATCTATAAAATCCATAATCAGAATACTAGCGCCATCACCCTCTGCAGCAGAGAATGTGCTGTGAGGCCCAGTGTGTATTAATACACAACAGTACCTTCTGCAGAACTAGCATGGCCTTACAGTATTCTGAGATAACACGCCAAGTTTTAATAAAAATATCAGCCTAAAATGAGGAACCAGATGTTGCTTACACATGTTGTTACTTGACCCCTCTCCTTGTGGTACAATTATGAAATAATTAAAACAATTTATATAGCAGGACATAGATATCTGGGCCTGCGATAGAAATATACCAATAGAGTGTAAATCCTGTTTATTTACAACAGCATAAAACTATCAAAACATATTTACATTACATTACATTCATTTAGCAGACGCTTTTATCCAAAGCGACGTACAAAAGTGCATTTTCATGATCGTAGACAACTGCTGAACACGGCAGTATAAGATATTGCTGATAAGATATTTTATGATTCAGCTTTGGCAATGATAGCAGGAATTCACTGGACTGAAGACATTACAGAGGAGGAGCAGGTTGTGTGGCTGCAGCATTGTGTTCACTAAATAACTTCACTGGGAAAAAAAACTATCAAGGGAAAAAAAGTCCATCGGCACCTGGAATTTAGTCAGATTTACCATTTATCTCTGAAGCCTGGATTCAGCATTTGTCCTTAATCTTAACTGCATCAAAAAATAAATGCCTGTTACATATTTCCTTCACAAATACAGTTTGGCAAGTTGATTGTGGTGATTGTAGAACTTGCTCAACTCTGTAAAGGAAAAAAAAAACATTTGCTTTTAATTGCAAGACAAACGTTGATTGAATCCAGGCTTAAGCATTATCTTTTTTTGGCAAATCTCAAATTCATAACGTCACGCTCGCTTCGCGTTTTTGACAAGCTCCAACGGCTGCTTCCCATTGGTCCCTTCAGACAAACTATCCGATACGGCAGCAGCCATGGGAGAACTCTGAATCTGCTGTGATTCAGGGTTCAGCGTCGCCCTCCATAATATGCATGAAGACTAAACATTTAATTTGTTACCTGATAGGCCGTGAGTTTCGCCAGTCACAACACAAATGGAAAATATTAGCGTCACTCCCCAACGAAGCCATTTGAGTATTTTATTATTTGTAGTATTTACTTGAGGGAAATTATGATTCGTGTCATATTTATCTTCGTGGGGGAAAAAATTGTGAATCTAAATGGAAATCGCCTTTTGAACGGACAACTATACGGTGCGATGCTAATATGCTTCATGAACTATAAAATTTAGTCACAGCGTATGGATGTGTCACGGACTGGCTTTAATAATCTCGCATCAAGCAAATTTTCTGTGCGTTAAACTGACACCGTCAGCCCTGATTCCGTTAGATAGTCATTACGCTCGCATGACGGTACAAATCGCTGCGCGCGGATTTATGAGCCCCCGTTAGCCTCGCGCGTTAATCTGCTTTCCAGTAAGATATTTGCACATCCACGCCCGCTTCGGGAAATTGAAATGAGGTGTAAATTTGTAGGTCTCGGATCTGAACAAGTACAGACAGATATTTCTCACCTCGTACCAGTCATTTGTCTTAAGCAGACGAAGCCCAGGACCCCTTTACATGCGTTTCGGCTTTTAAGTGATTTGATCTCAAATATATTAATACGTGGGAATAGGGGAATAAATTTCACTCTATGCTTGTATTACACAAGATACGAATGACACCACGCAGTAACTCTACTTTCACTGGAAAAATACAACCATACATTTTGCAATGTAAATATGCCAAATCAAATCATTTATATGAGCATGGATAAACTGGTAGAATATAATTTTAAAAAATATGATGTGTCATGACTGCATGTATTTTCTGTTAATCTTTTTTTTTTCTCACCTAGAGTACAGCAGATAGTACTTCACTTCTTTTCCTGTGAATAAAGTTTGTTTTTGCTTAAGCAAATGTAAATCTAATAATGAACATATGTCAACAAGAATCTGCCTTAAATACATGTTATCATAGTCTTAAAGGCCATGAGCATGTGTAGATTCCTTAAAGTCAGATATACACCCAGAGCACTTGTTAGTGCTGGGGATTGATTGCCACAGATATGTCTCCAGGTTATGACACCAGAAGGCCGAGCAGCTTTTCTATAACAGTCACAGAAAGAGAGACAGGGCAAGTGACCTCAGGTGGGGTTATGGCAACAAAGGTCTATCCATTAGACAAACAGCTACTGTCCACCACTCGTGCTAAGGACTCTGGAACACTACAGTAGACATGTGGTTAGGCCAGAGAAACTGTGTGTGTGTGTGTGTGTGTGCTTGCGTGTGTGTGTGCACGTGAGCATTCATGTGTGCATGTGCATTCTGTTACTGTTCCCATAATAATATTAACTAGACAATTCCTGCAGAAATTGTGAAGTGTGGTTGCCGCCAACGCAAAGTCGACTTTGTGCTGAACGGAGTGAACAGTGGTAGGTAGTTGCTATGATGTCTGAGTCAGTTGCTAGGGTGTTGCTACGTGGTTCTATGGAGGTCTAAGTGGTTTCATGGAATTCTAGGCGGTCGCTAGGGTTGTGCTAGGTGGTTGCTATGGAGTTTCAGGTGGTTGCTAGGGCATTGCTAGGTGGTTGCTAGGGTATGCTAATTGGTTGATAGGTGGTTGTTATGGAGTTCTAGGCGGTTGCTAGGGTGTTGCTAGGCAGTTGTTATGGTGTTCCAGGTGGTTGCTAGGGTGTTGCTACGTGGTTGCTATGGAGTTATAGCCGGTTGCTAGGGTGTTGCTAGGGTATTCTAGGTGGCTGCTAGGATGTTTCTAGGTGGTTGCTATGGAGTTATAGGCGGTTGCTAGGGTGTGTCTAGGTGGTTGCTAGCATGTTGCTAGGTTGTTGCTATAGTGTTGCTAGGAGGTTGTCATGGTGTTACAGGTGGTTGCTAGGGTGTTGCTAGGTGGTTGCTATGGTGTTCCAGGTGGTAGCTAGGGTGTTGCTAGGTGGTTGCTATGGAGTTCTAGGTGGTTGCTAGGCATTTGCTATGGTGTTCCAGGTGGTTGCTAATGTGTTGTTGGGTGGTTGCTATGGAGTTCCAGGTGGTTGCTTGGGGGTTGCTAGGGTATTCTAGGTGGTTGCTATGAAGTTATAGGCGGTTGCTAGGGTGTTGCTAGGCAGTTGTTATGGTGTTCCAAGTGGTTGCTAGGGTGTTGCTAGGCAGTTGTTATGGTGTTCCAAATGGTTGCTAGTGTGTTGTTGGGTGGTTGCTATGGAGTTCCAGGAGGTTGCTTGGGGGTTGCTAGGGTATTCAAGGTGGTTGCTATGAAGTTATAGGCGGTTGCTAGGGTGTTGCTAGGTGGTTGCTATGGTTTTCCAGGTGGTTGCTAGGGTGTTGCTAGGTGGTTGCTATGGAGTTCTAGGCGGTTGCTATGGTGTTGCTAGGTGGTTGCTATGGAGTTCTAAGCGGTTGCTATGGTGTTGCTAGGTGGTTGCTATGGATTTCTAGGCAGTTGCTATGGTGTTGCTAGGTGGTTGCTATGGAGTTCTAGGTGGTTGCTAGGGTGTTGCTAGGTGGTTGCTAGGGTGTTGCTAGGTGGTTGCTATGGAGTTCTAGGTGGTTGCTAGGGTGTTGCTAGGTGGTTGCTATGGTGTTCCAAGTGGTTGCTAGGGTGTTGCTAGGCAGTTGTTATGGTGTTCCAAGTGGTTGCTAGGGTGTTGCTAGGTGGTTGCTATGGTGTTCCAGGTAGTTGCTAGGGTGTTGCTAGGTGGTTGCTATGGAGTTCTTGGCAGTTGCTATGCTGTTGCTTGGTGGTTGCTAGGGTGTTGCTAGGTGGTTGCTATGGAGTTCTAGGCGGTTGCTAGGGTGTTGCTAGGTGGTTGCTATGGAGTTCTAGGCGGTTGCTAGGGTGTTGCTAGGTGGTTGCTATGGAGTTCTAGGTGGTTGCTAGGGTGTTGCTAGGTGGTTGCTATGGAGTTCTAGGCGGTTGCTATGGTGTTGCTAGGTGGTTGCTATGGAGTTCTAGGCGGTTGCTAGGGTGTTGCTAGGTGGTTGCTATGGTGTTCTAGGTGGTTGCTAGGGTGTTGCTAGGTCGTTGCTATGGTGTTCCATGTGGTTGCTAGGGTGTTGCTAGGCAGTTGTTATGGTGTTCCAGATTGTTGCTAGGGTGTTGCTAGGTGGTTGCTATGGTGTTCCAGGTGGTTGCTAGGGTGTTGCTAGGTGGTTGCTATGGAGTTTTAGGCGGTTGCTCGGGTGTTGCTAGGCAGTTGTTATGGTGTTCCAGGTGGTTGCTAGGGTGTTGCTAGGTGGTTGCTATGGAGTTCTAGGTGGTTGCTAGGGTGTTGCTAGGGTGTTGCTAGGTGGTTGCTATGGAGTTCTAGGCGGTTGCTAGGGTGTTGCTAGGTGGTTGCTATGGAGTTCTAGGTGGTTGCTAGGGTGTTGCTAGGGTGTTGCTAGGTGGTTGCTATGGAGTTCTAGGTGGTTGCTAGGGTGTTGCTAGGTGCTTGCTATGGAGTTCAAGGCGGTTGCTAGGGTGTTGCTAAGTGGTTGCTTTGGAGTTCTAGGTGGTTGCTAGGGTGTTGCTAGGGTGTTGCTAGGTGGTTGCTATGGAGTTCTAGGCGGTTGCTAGGGTGTTGCTAGGTGGTTGCTATGGAGTTCTAGGTGGTTGCTAGGGTGTTGCTAGGGGGTTGCTATGGAGTTATAGGCGGTTGCTAGGGTGTTGCGAGGCTGTTGCCAGGTCTTTACTGAGCCCAATGACGCGACCCATTGTTCTCTATGACAAACGGTTCAAAAGTTATGAAATATCAAACATCGGCCAATCAGGAAGCGGGGCAAGGCTGATCTACACCAATGGACAAAGGACGCTCTACCATGTCCAATGAGGCATTGTACAATTTGAGGGCAATTTTTCCACATAGAGATGAATGGCAGAATGTTGAAATCTAGAGAGAGACCAGAGTACTGCTGCTAGAAGACAGGGCATTCTGACATCACAAGGGTGAGAAGTCAGAGCATTGTGACATCACAAGGGTGAACATTCCGCCATTCATTCCCTATGGGGAAAAATTGCCCACAAAAATTCAAATTTTTCAAAAACCGTGCAACCAATCTTTCCACAAAGTAATAGCACACCATTCCCGATCAAGCCGCTCGATTTGACATATTGCACGTGTATGTGGTGCGAAAACTCTGGGAGGAGTAGCGGTCCAAAAAACAGGCGGAAAGAATAATAATAATAATAATATGTGCAATAATAATAGTGTAGTTGCCCTAAGGCAACCACACTAATAATAATAATTGCGTTATTAATATTACTGCTGTTGTTCTCAGTCACACAGATCACATTCTCACACGTAATGTACTCATAAAGCACAGCATCTGCTCACGGCTGTGTGAATGCACCTCCCAGATTTGCTGTGAAGTCACAGGCTAATCTAACATGCTGTGCCATTAGCCCACTTCCACGCTGAACCAATCACGTCCCGGATTTCACCACCGCCGCCGCCAGACGCTCCCCTTCACATTCTAACGGCGCGGTGACTGTAATGGATTGTGATTCGCTCCAGACATGCACTGAACCCTGGGAAACCGCTCGGTTTTCCATCCATCACCCCCCCCCCCCCCAACCCCCCACCCCCACCCCGGTCCGTAAGCGGAGATTTAAACAAGGCATGCAGATGTTTAGAGTTTGGGGTTATCAATAAGAAGTAAATTAAGATTGGCATTCTCTGCACTCCACTTGACAAGCCCCAGCCTAATGTTTGTCAAGCAAATTAAACACTCTCAGACTTTTCACCTGCTCCTACAACGCCGCCACATATGGCTGTGAAGTTAAAATAAGACACTGCGCATACATTATCATACATAATGCACAAGACCCTCCATTTAATATGCAAATTCTGTAAAATATTACTGAATACCTTCTGTTCTAAATGAATAAATTTGAATTGCAATTAGAATAATCTTGCATAATTAATGAAAACTGTCAATTTTTGTTCATGAGTAATTTGATTAACATGTTGATGGGACACTTATCAAGTTCAGTAAACTGTTAGATTAGGAAGATGAAAACAAAAATTTGAGGACAATTTTTACCAGCTTTGACAATTTCCCCTAGCATGGTAAACAAAGAGATTGGCAAACGTCCTGAAGAGTGGGAAAGGATGGGAGGAGGGAGAGAGAGAGAGAGGGAGGGAGGGAGGGAGGGAAACAGAGGGAGAGAGAGAGAAAAGGGAAGGATGAAGGGAAAGAGGATGAAGAAGGGACTCTTGAGCTACTAATCTGTGAATCCGAAGCCTCAGATGATACGGCTAAGCTGCTCTCCAACACACAACGCTCGGCTCTGTGTGCGGCTAAGCCTGAGTTTAAGGGTGCGGTTAATTTCACCGCTCGGTCCGACACGGCCGTCTGCCGAGGTCAACGAGGGGACGACCCCTCTTCTGCCGCGGGGAATCACAGGCCGTCCGTAGCGTACCGCTCGCCACCGCGCACGGCTGGCCGGGGCCCACATCAGTCGCTAAATAAAGACAGTCACCCGCAACGAGCCCTCATTAAAACCAAACCACAGCGCGGATGTCACGTGACCTCTCTGGCTCCGCCTCCATGTATTCCCTTGACAGTATCAGCCCCTGAGCTCCGCCTGCACCAAACCGCAATTCTTCCCGTTCGCCGTTTGTTGTAACGTTTGTTTGCACGGGAGGGAACTCTCTCAATAAGTGAGTGTTAACACCCAACACATTTTTTTTTGCTTTACTACATTTCTACTTTCAACCAGACCTGGGTCAAATACGTATTTGTTTTGGATTCAAATACTTTTCTATGCTTTACTGATCTTGTCTGGTGTATTGGAACCAATGAAATACTCTCAACAAGTACAAACCCCGCCTTCTGGTCATATTGGCTCAGCACACACCAGGAAAAATCAATAGAGCACAGAAAAGTATTTGAATCCAAAACAAATATATATTTGACCCAGGTCTGCTTTCAACACATTTTGTGTTAGGCTCCTTTCAACATAGTTTGCGTTAAAAAGACACCTTTTGTAACACAAAAGTAGTGACTGTGACACAAAATGTGTTGAAAGTAACGCAAAAGTAGTCACACAAAGTGTGTGGGGGATTGACGCGAGGTTTTTAAGGGTGAAGGAACCTGTCCCCGAGGCCACCCACACCCCGGCGAATCCCGCGAAGGAGCCGCAGATATTTAATTCACGAACCCCGTCACCCGTGCAAGCCTCCCGGTTTCACATCGAATATGACTCCTCGTCGTTTAATTAATTTAATAATGCCTTTCAGGACCCATGAAGGAAGGGGGCTCTGAAACGAGCGAGGTAATTACCCCCCTATCCCCACCACCCCACCCCACCCCCCCTCCCCCCAGCCCGGCGCCTTGTCAGAGCCGGCCCTGTCAGTCGGGAGCCGAGGAATGGGGGGGGGGGGTGTGTGTGGTAATGCGCCGCTGACGGGGGTCAAAGGTCGCGGCGGTCGTTCCTGCAGGCCGTCCATCTGTACCGCACTCAGGCTCTGGGGGGCGCTGGTGAGTTCGGCTACAGACGGAGCCGGATAGTCCCAGGGTCAGGAAGTGAAAGTCCCGCCATGTGTTTCTCTCACCCATGAACCCCGCCAGCTGATTCCACTAATTAGTTCTGCCTCCTGGCTGGAGAATTCCGCTAATTAGCAAATCCAGGTGTGTGGGACAAAATACCAGGGAAGGACTTTTACTTCTTAAACCTGGATTTTCCACCTCTGTCTACAGGCCTGATGATCTTCAATCCATTTATTTCCCGAAGCCTCCTCCTGGCCCCGCCTACTGGGCATCCTGACCAATCACTACTCACTTCTCTTTCTTATGTTAATTTGGCTGCACAATTCAAGATGCTACGCTATGTGGGCGCTAAATTAGGCTTGTCATTGTAAGAAACCCACCATCCCTCCCTCACCCCCCCCCCCCCCAACCCTGCACAGAATGATGGCACAAATAGAACACGCAGTCACACTGCATGTTCGAGGCTTGCCTTCCACACTGCATGTCAGGTTAAGGCTTCATTGCGCTTCCTGCCGTAGCTGGTAGCAGAAACTGGATGCCGCATGTATTCTGTTCATCATCTACCTTGATGATCTGAGGCATTTAGCTCAGTTTTAGCTAGCTGTTCGATAAAAGCTGTCACGTTTCTGTTTACTTGAATATAGTTACTAGTTAGTTAGTAAATAGCTCTGTTATTGTTGAACATTTTGGGGCTCCAGGCTGTAAGAGGGGTACAGCTTTGGGCGTGCTGGTCAATGGAGAAACCACAAATTTGGGGTTCAGGCTCCTCAACCCACAATGGCTCCCCCAGTTGGCACACCTGAGCTCATGCTGATAAAGCTCTTTGTGTGAGAGTACTGATCTAGGACCAGTTCAGGCTTTCAGCTCATCATGGATAACGGCAGGATACGGGCAAGGTGAAACTGATCTGAGATCAGCGCTCCTAAATCTGAGATATTTTATGAACACAGGTCCAGGGATGGTCTCCCAAGAGCAGGACATTAAGAGCTTACGTGTGAACAGAGTGAGAAGCATGGAGACCGCCATTCTTCTGCCAACAGGTATTCCCAAAAACACGCACTCTCCCCCACTCTCACACACATTAATAAAAGTTAAACTTTTGGCTTGCTCTTGCGTTTCTTTGCCAGACCACCCATCGGTGCTAACACATACCCTGCTTGACAGTGAAGAATGGGGTGACACAGATTATTTCTAGCCACATATCTGTAAAAAAAAATACAGCTGACTTCAGAGTTTGTCAATATCAGGAGAGGTAATTAAGTATTTTGAAAGGATCCGTAATGGGGGACTCTGTAATGGCATCATTTGGAGTCGAGTCACAGCTGTGGCACGCAGAGCCATACTGTAATTAGGCGGAAACGCTGTACAGGTTTTCTGCTAATTAGCAAATTATGCTGAAAATAGCATCAAGCTAATTAACGGTTATTATGGCATTTTTTTTTGAGAGTATGACTTTAATTTGCAAAGTCCTGACGCGTGCAATTCCAAACTTGTCCAAAGGAAGAAAAAAAAAAAAAGAAGAAATCGGGATTATTTCAATGTCAATTATTTCAGCTGGAAGAGAAAGGGAGAGAGAG
This sequence comes from Anguilla rostrata, assembly GCF_018555375.3. Lineage (NCBI taxonomy): Eukaryota > Metazoa > Chordata > Actinopteri > Anguilliformes > Anguillidae > Anguilla > Anguilla rostrata. Next base: position 30,403,206 of record NC_057950.1, on the reverse strand, counting down.
AGAGGGGGAACATAGAGGGAGAGAGAGAGGGGGAGAGAGTCAGTGAGAGAGAGAGAGAGGGAGAGTGAGACAAAGAGAGAGAGACAGGGAGAGAAGAGAGAGGGGGAGAGAAAGACTGAGAGAGAAAGGGAGAGAGAGGGGGAGAGGGAGACAGAGGGAGGAGAGACATAGAGAGAGAGAGAGTGGCTGTCTGAATCTGTAAATGAGTGAACATGTGTGCAGTCGGGCCTTGCCAGGAGCGGAGTGAGCAGGCTGGGGGAGGTCAGGTGACCCTGGCGCTGGGCGCGCGGGAGGCGGGGCCTGACTCGGCTGGCAGAGGGGCCGTTCACCGACTCTGCTCCAGCGCGCCGCCGTCCCACACGCCGTCCGCAACTAACCCCGTCCTGTTCCCCAGAGTCACCCCTCGCACGCTAAAATAAACGATAGCGTCTCACGCGCTTAAAGGAGAACGAGCTGTCGCGTGCGGTTTCGTAGTTTTTGTAGTTTTTTTTTCGGGGCCAGGGGGTGAAGGGGGTGAGATGTGCTGGGGGCGGTTTGGCTGATTTTGGGGGGGGGGGGGTAATTACAGAGAGCAGGGGTGTGCCCGGCCTCAGGCTCTACCTCACTCAGCCTATTAGCCGTGGTGACCCTCTCCGTGCCCCCCCCAACCCGACACCCCCCACCCCCCACCTCCCACCTCCCACCACTTCCCTTCTTAAGCACTCCCTTTTGTTGTCTCAAAAATTGGGGAGGGGGGGTAGGCTGTGCCGTGTCTTAAGCTCGAGGTAGCGGGCTGGAGACCACCTCTAACGCGGGGGGGGGGAGGAGTCATGGCTCAAACAGAGGGGGAAATCATGGTGGTATTTTTACCATGACAGAAAGCACTGACAGCACGGTACTGCACCAGGAGAGCTATACTAATGTAATCCCTCTGCCCTCCACTCCCCCCACCCAACACCGGGGTGTTTGTATCTGTGCTCAGACTGAGCAGGCCTATCCCCCATGCCAGGCCGAAAGCCGCGTCCCGTCAGGAGAATGGGCGCCTATTCCGCCCCTCGCCCATCCCGCTGGAATCACAGAAAGAGAAGGACGGGCTGGGATCAATCCCGAATCCATCTCCACGTCTCTCCCTCCCCCGTCTTTTTATATTTTTATTTTATTTTATTTGTGCTCCCGCATTTTTGCGTTTTCTTCGGCGAATAAACGCCGGCTCACCGCGCCGTGCGTCGGCCTTTGTCCGAGCCCGTTCTCGCCCGAAACCCTCCTCGTCCTCCTCGCGTTCATTTAAAAGCAATGACTGACAGATGACATTCTCCCTCTTATTATCCCGGAGCGTGACTTCCGATGCTATCGGAGAAGGGAAGAAAAACAGCCCAAATGTCAATCCCTGAATATTTTCGCCCTCTTTGTAAAACGACATCTCACTTTGGCCGGCTCAGTGTACCAGACCCTGTTTTGCTCCTCACGCAGTCATCTGCATAGAGAAGGGCAGACATCGTACAAATGCCTTCCCTCTCCCTCCCCGGCACACACCGACGCCAGAACGGCAGAGGTTTATCCCTTTCGGAGCTGAGGTGTTTCACGCAAAACCCGAAATAAACCCGCGAAGACCGCGCCCGCTCGCCCGGGGGACGGGCCGACCCGCCCTCGCCGCGTACGACTTCCGTTTTAAAAGGCGGACTTTATCCGAAATCTTACATCTCAAGACTCCTCGATGCCCGGAGACCAGTGTGTTTTTTTCTTGCCTTTTCTTTTTTTCCCCGCGCGCTGCGAGTAGAAGCTTCGGCGGGTCTAAGTAATTAAACGATCGCGTTTCAAAGTCTCGGCGGCGGCACGGAAGCAGGAGAGGGAGGGGGCGACCGCGTCAGGACGAGCGGCTGAGTCGCAATCGGGCGCCTGTCGCGAGAAACGGCGCCCAGGACGGGACAGCTGGCTGCGGCTGCACCTCCACCGCTAACGCTAGCGAAACCGTACCCGAAACGGCGGCTTCGACGAGGTTAGCCGCCGGGCAGCAGCAGCGATGGCAACCAGCTACAGAGAGCCCGTCCCGAAAACATCCCCCTTTCTGCGGGGAGTCCGAGAAAGGAAGGGATGTCTAGGGGGCGGAGGGGGGGCGGGGTGCTGGAAAAAGGGATTTAAAAAGTCAATAACAATTGAAAATTGCCGGGCCATTGTTGCCGTGAAACCTGAATTCATCCCTAGCACACACCCCCCCACCCCCACCTCCACTCCAAACCCCTTCAGGCATAAACCTGTGCGTCTTCTTTATTTCAAAGTCACTTGACCGATCGTCGGAAACACCGCCACTTGTTTTGTTTTTTCCTCCTCTTCTGTTACAGTCGTTTGCCATTCTTCTCTGGCTGGCTTTTGGAAAGTGAATTGTGAAACACACGGAGCCCGTGTGCTTGTGTTGAGCGGGTCACTGACGCACAGCTTAAAGCTTATTTTACTGTGTTCATCTCTGTCTGGAACTGCCAGGGCATTTGCATGTTTAATTGATCAATATGCTCCCTGTTCTATCCGCACATCTGCCAGGCTGGTTCCATCCTCTTACCTTACTCATTTCTCAAAGTGACAGCTCTCTCTCTCTCTCTCTCTCTCCCTGATGCATGCATCTCCCTCCCTCCCTCCCTCTCTCCTCCCTCTCTCCTCCTTCCATGCACAGGGTCTCAGGGGCTCCTTGCTCTGCTTGTCTCTCCTCACAGCTCAGTTCATTCCAGGCTAAAACATCACAAACTGCTGCTAGATTCAGCCTTTCTGCATACAACCCCATATTTACCATGAGCAACATGATCGAAAATACCATGGATTACTACCTTCCTAATAATAAACAATGACCACTGACAACACACACGCATACATACACACACACACATGCATGCATGCACACACAAACACGCGCGCACACACACACACACTCTGCACTGTAGTTGTGGGGACATGTTTTCCGCGTGGCGAAACGTCTCGTCGCCGGGCGCAACACGTGCGCCGGTGTCTCCGGCGCGGCGGCTGTCTCCGTGGCGACTCTTATCAGCGGCGTGTCAGAAACCCCGCCCCCTCTGCCCCCTGTAATCTCTTATTAAGAGCTACACTGCGAGCTGTGATAGCACCCGGCTCCGCCACTTCATCATTCAGAACTCGCAGCCGCCATCAGCTCCCCCGCCGAGCCGCGACATGAAAGGCGCGGCCGTCCGCCCGCCAATGAGAAGCTCCCGTGTTCGGAGGGCCGTTCGTCTGGGGGGCGAAGGGAGGGGAAGGCACACTCATGGTGGCACGAGCTCCCATAAGCATAGCAGCACACAAGAGCATGCTAACAGGGTGACAGCGTAGCATAACAGTTAAAGAACTGAGCTCGGGGGTTGGAGATCTGATCACTATACTGCCATTGTACCCCGGAGAAAGGTGCCTGCCCTGCACTGCCTCAGTAAGCATGCAGCTGTGATGAGGGACTCCATGTTAAAGGATGCAGGTTGAATGTAAGTCACTCTGGAAGAGAGCTCGTGCTAAAAGGCTGGAACGTACGTAGAGGATCCACTAGCTGCTCAAGGATGTGCTTTCAACATCATCAGCACTTTCAAAACAGTCCATTCATGAAAACAGGACCAAAGCAAGACTAAAATTCAGGCACTGCTGTTTATTCGCCGTCATTGAATGGGAACTATTTACATATGACAAATTAATTGTTTATGAAGGGAAAATAGAGATTATTGAGGAAAGCGGAAGATAACTATCACTGTTATTCTTTGGTATGTTTATCTCTCTACACCTGATGGCTGTCTTTGACTGTCTTGTCATCACTGTGACTTCTATCTCCGGATGAAGTGTTTTGTCCATAACTGAAATGATCTTCCGTTTAGCAAAACTCAAGAGTGTAGCGTTTGGAAATGCTGATATCACATTTTACTCTGCTAAATAAATGGTAGTATTCTCCTTGAAACACCATCATAAAAACAGTCCCCTGAGATTCTCCAATACCTTCCAAAACAGTGTCACTTGTACTGCCATAAAGAGCTTGTAAATAAGCAAAAACTTGGTCCTATGAACTCTTTTATTTTTAATAAGTCAGTTGTCTTTTTCTGGGGAGCGAGAAATGAACCAGTTCTGTGAAAAAAGAGAGCTGCGTAAAAAACAAAACAGGGAGAGTCAATCTGCTCTGAATTTAATTTCAGTTTTAATCCAAGTCAATCTCTGTCTCAGTATCAAAAGAGTGTATTCTGTATACTACACAAAGAACAATGTGTGCTGTTTCCAGCTTGCAGCAAATAAACATTCCCTTAAATTTCACTCAAATTTAAACTCACATGTTAACCTTTTTTTCTTCACAAACACATTTTGGCAGGGTAGTTCTGACAATAGCTAAAGTTACGACTGACTCTGAAAAAAGTAAAAACAAACAAGCAAAAACACATTTTGTTGTGATCCAAAGTTAAGTGTTGACTGACTCCAGGCTACGGATGCCTCCTCTTCATTTCAACAAGCGTACACACGGCTGTTGTGTAAACTAGCAGGAAGCAGAGTTTCTTAAGTCTATAAAAATCTGATCTACAAAATAAGACCTTGGGATTCCTAAAACATAAAAATAAAGAGGTATTATATGTATTTCAATCTATTGCACTAATTTCTTTACTGTATGTTCATTACAACAAAGGCTGGCTCCAAAACGACTCAAAACTTAATTTTGATTGTTCAGTAAAGACATTGCAAAGAGGCTCTTTTTGCGATATTAGCATCACAGCGATTTAGGCTCATTATCGTGCAAATAGGTTTTCGGGAGTTTTCAGTAAATAGAGCGGAGACTGACAGGAAGGGAAGAGGGAGTGCGCTTTCCTACCAATTAGAGCAGCCTCGGGCTCTGCTTTCAGGAGGAGATAAATCCCGCAAATGGCTGAAATGATCCCGTCGCGCGCGCCCAATGTTAAAACGGCGGAGGCTCGCTCCGCGTTGGGGCTAGCCCTCTCTTAACGAGCCGGGGTGGGCGTCGCCACGAGACCTCCCTCGCACGGCTGGGGATCGCTGATTGACAGCGTGGATCTGGCCCCAACCGCCAGTCTCCAGCCAGTGGGGACAGATGGAAAATCACCATTCGTGTTTAAAATATTCGGTTTTCGGGGCTAACGTTAATTCCCAAACTGTCTTTCCACCTCCCACCTGTAAAAGTATTTTCCATAATAAATGCTAAATATGCTGCACATTAGCTAAGATTCCTTTTTTTTCATTCCTCAAAGCAATATATATATTAAATCTTCTCCTTGTTAACCTGAACATAAGCGTTAACTTTTGATTATGTTCAACCAGAGGCAGTAACGTGTAGGACATGAGGAAGGGAGATTGAAAACCTGGCACTAATTGTGCTGTCAATTAAGGTACATAGCAGCTATGGTGGAGGTTTCTCTCCTCCAGTAATCCCATCTAATGGGAGAATGCGAAGTTCCGTCTGTTACCAAGGAAACCACTATGAAGGACAAGAAAGCACTGAACTTTGTACTGTACAGCAAAACTTTACAGGTAGCGAGCGTTTTTCAGAGTTCCCTGTGTAAAAATGCAAAATGTCTCCTCTGAGCGATTTGATGAAAATGTGTTGAGACTGACAGAAACGGTAAAAACAGCGCTGTGTTCTGGAGTCCAGAGAGGAAATGACCTGGCACGGGATGCACAGCTGCTTCCTTTACCTGTCCTGCTCCGCTAGCCCAAAAGTGCAGACTCTGCCGTTTTCTCCTGCTAATTTTCCAGCGTGTTTTAACGATGATCTCATAAGACTAACCCCACCCCTGACAACCCCCTGGCGCGGGGGCTATTAAACAGCTTGTGTGTGTGTGTGTGTGTGTGTGTGTGGGTGGGGGTAGTATTCCAGGTAATGTGAGAACTTGGGGGAGGGGGGGGGTGTTGGGGGATGTGCTGTGGGGGGTATTCACTAATGAACCAGGATTAAAGAGCACCCTGCATGTCTGCGGCATGATGGGAGGTGAGAGCTGACTGGGGCAGATAGGATTCTGGGATACTGACTGACCTGACCAGCCATGAGAACACACACACGACCAGAAACACAGTCAAAGGCCTAACAAACAACACACATCCTGCCAGATCACTAACACATCATTTAAGTTTCCTAACATCATTTTCAGCTTCCTATATAGCGCCCTTCCTTTCACTGGATACCTGTTCATAGAATAAGAGCAATGGGTAAATCATCTCAGCAAATGACAGAAGAGAAACAAAACAGCATAATTTTCTAATTAGAAATGAGCACTTTCATAATGGCATTGCCTATATCCAGAAAGGAATTGTGAAACTGTCAAATATTGTCAGATCTTTAAGGCACACTCTCCAACACACCTAGTTCATGAATGCAACCACTTAATTCTGATTCATCAGGAACAACAAAAAAAAAAACAACAACCAGAAAAGCTCAGTGAACCTGTACCATACTCAGGGACAAAGAGAAAGTCTAGAGTTGAATATCTCATTAGTCCAGCTTGCATGAAGTCTTTTGGGTGACCTGCTCCATTCTTTAAAAATGATTCACAGTTTTCACAGTGGAGTGAATGTAAATCCCAGGCACAGACCTAACGGGGAGACAGTGGACCCGGGACAGTAAATTTGTCCTCATAGCGCTTAAGGAGCCCTCCCTGGGGGAGTCGCCCAGGGAACGTGGAGGGAGAGTGGCGCCCGAAAGGTCTTTATCGTGACGGATCTCCTTTACACCCTCATTTTCTTCGTAAGGAAGAGAGAACGGAGTTAAATCCAGAGAAATCTGGATTTCCTTCCTTTCCCCCCACCCCGACCCCGCCTCTGCCGTTTGGGAGTTGAAGGATGCTCCGGAGAGTTCTGCTGTCTCCCCCCGGACCCTGGCCTGGGCCGGCAGGGGCCTACATGCCCTCATCGCGGATCCGTGATTAACCAGGGCCAGCTTAAAGGGGAAGTCCTTAAAGGGGAATTTGGCTCCCATTCAACATCACCAGCAGGTTGGAAGCACTGACTGTAACTCTGACTGTGATCCCGACTATAGCTTTAACAATGACTGGAACTCAGTACTGTGACACTGACTGTATCTCTGACTGTGACACTGACTATAACTCTGTACTGTGACACTGACTATAACTCTGTACTGTGACACTGACTGTAACTCTGACTGTAACTTTAACTGTAACACTGACTGTAACTTGCTGTAACTCTGACTGTAACTTTAACTGTAACTCTGACTGTGACAATGACTGTAACTCTGACTTTGACACTGACTGTAACACTGACTGTAACTCTGTACTGTGACACTGACTGTAACTCTGTACTGTGACACTGACTATAACTCTGACTTTGACTGTGATAATGACTATACCTCTAACTGTATCACTGATTCAGATTATACTTTGTTCTATGGTCATTATTGTTTTATGTACACTGCCTGGCCAAAAAATTGCACACTCTAATATTTTGTTGGACCGCCTTTAGCTTTGATTACAGTGCGCATTCGTCATGGCATTGTTTCGACAACCTTATGCAACAACACAACATTTATTTCCGTCCAGAATTGCATGAGTTTTTGGCCAAGATCTTGTATTGACGACAGGAGAGTCGAACCACTCTGTAAAGTCTTCTCCAGCACATCCCAAAGACTTTCAACGGGGTTAAGGTCAGGACTCTGTGGTGGCCAATTCATGTGTGAAAATGATTCATCATGCTCCCAGAACCACTCTTTCACAATTTGAGCCCGATGAATCTTGGCATTGTCGTCCTGGAATATGCATGTGCCGTCAGGGAAGAAAAAATCCATTGATGGGATAACCTGATCATTCAGTACATTCAGGTACTCAGCTGACTTCATTTTATTGCCGCATAACGTTGCTGAGCCTAGACCTGACCAATTGAAGCAACCCCAGATCATAACACTGCCTCCAGAGGCTTGTACAGTGGGCACTGTCCAAAAAAATCCAAACGGTAACTTATTTTTTGGCCAGGCAGCGTATGTTCACTTTTACTGCATTATTCTATGTGCAGTGCATGGGGAGCATTTGTTTGTAATTTCCCAAGTAGGAAGGCTAAGGGAACTGTATAAGTATATGAGACAGTATGTTTCAGTACACCAAATGTAAAAACAATAATAAAAAACATAACATCAGCAACAGAGTTGCATATAAACTCTTGTTTTGAACAGCTTGATCTTTAAACATAGTGTAACTGGTAAACTTCCGCTAGCGTGAATAAATGTCAAAATGTCAAACAGCACATTTAGAACATTCAAAATAAATTCCACAGGGAAAGCTAAACTTCCCAGCATTTTGTGGTTTTGTCAAAATGTCTTACACAATCTCAGTTTTGATGAGAGTGGATTCAGATCTGGAAGAGAGAGAAAGAAAGAGAGAGAGAGCAAGAGGGAGAGAGAAAGAGAGGAAAAGAAAAAAAAAACTATGACATCTCAGCCCTTATTAGGAACACTTCAAAATGGCCTCCCGCCTGAAATCAGCCAGCAGCCAGGGAGGCACTGGGGAGAGCAGTAAACAGGGAAAGCAGTGGTGTGAACAGGAACCAGATGATGAAACTCAGAGTTCAGATTCGTCCAAACTCCTCGCTCATGACATGATTGATTTTCCTTCAGAGTGCTGGGGTAAGGGATTGTCGGTCCCCCCCCCCCGTGCTTTCCTCCTCCATGGCATAGGCTAGTGCATAGAGCTACATGCCCCCCCCCCATGCCCCCCCCCCCCCAACGTGCAGACGAACACCCGAAATGAACGCGGGGTGAAATTCGAAGGCGCAATTTCCCAACCGTCAATCATCTCTTAAAAGTCAGCTTCACCACCAATCAGCGAGGTCCGAGGCGAGGTCGTTCTCTTCCGGGGATATATATGCAATACCGTCACCTCATAACACTAGGAAATGTTTTTGAATGACATGTAATGAATTTATTCAGAATAGACCATTTGATCTTGCGAGTAGATGTTTACATTTGATACCTTTTTTGATACTCTTTTTTTTTTGCAAAGGCTACGATTTACCGTTACTAAATAAACATGAATAAATAAATAATTAACATAGCTCCTTTCTACCATCAACATTCGAAATATTCACTTTGGTCCTAGCACACTGGCCCTTTCAACACAGGCAAGTACGGTTTATTTAATTATTAAGGACAAATAAATAACAGAGAAACATGTTAAAAATCTTTGGGTTCCAGTCAATCACGATAAAACATTAATGAGCCCGGATAGAGGGCCATAAAAACTGATAGGCACCAATCGTGAATTATAAATTGGTATTGATTCCTTTTTTCCCCCCTCTCTCCGGTCCTCCCCCCCCCCCCCGCAGAGAGACTGCCAGGTAATCGCATGTTGCGACATGTAGAGTGCACTCTCCTGCCGGAGATAAATATTAGCAATCAAATATATATGAGACGGGCCACTTTTATGACCGATCTCATTTTGCAGACAAAAAGAAATGAAGAGGTGTGCAGAGAGGGCCTGGCGTGGAGTGGGGGGCACGGTGGGGGGGGGGGCGTCTGGGTGAGCGGACGCCCAGCGGAATCCCAGAATGCCGTGGGTGGCGGCGGTGAGCGGCCTCGCCCGAGCGTGATATGCTACCTTGTTAGCGGCGCTAAGAGCTACATAAATATTTCCCGCTCGCCTGCGGCTCCCGGCCTCGTCCCCGCTGACAGACAGGCCAGGAGCTGCCTCACCTGACACCGGGCCGGGGGGATCATTCATAAAACAGCGGCGCTCGTATTTTAGGGACGCCCCGCACGTTAACGAACCACCCCCCACCCCCGCACCATGTGGGGGCAGGCGGTTGTGGAGTCCTGCTTATTGAAAGCACGTGGAAACAAAGAAGGCATTTTCCAAGGCAACCTCAGAGACAGCGGACAATTACTATTGGCAATCTGCATGTAAATATTTAGCACTGCGCAGCTAGCGTACGGCTAAATGGCAGTTAGCCATCAGGGCAGGCCCGGACACCGCCCCCCAACAGTCATCCCTCTACTCGTTCACAGGATCAGGGCATACGCAAATCTACCCCTCAACGGCCGCGGGGGGACGGACCCGGTTTAAAGTGGGCGGGGCCGTCGGCGCGACGCTCGGCGCCCGCGGTGTCCGACGCGGAGAGAGGAGAGGCGGCCCGGTCGCCGCGGCAGCGGGGAAGCGCGGGTGTTCCCTGACAAAGCGACTCGGTGTCAGGTTAATTGATAATCTCCTGCCCCAGTTCATTAGCCCGACAGATCTGCCCTAACAATGAAGACAAAGGAGAGGAGGTTTGTGGGAATATGCTAATGGGGAGCGGCCGGCCGGAGCTACCTTCCCCCGATTCATCTTCTTTACTCCCCCTTTTCCTCGCCGGGAGAGAGAGCAGCCAGCCGCTATTAGAGAGATGCTACATTTATACAGCGGCTTTAGCAGTGCTGCTAGCCCTCTTACTGAGTATGAATAAAGAGCGTGTGCTCATTCATACACATACACTCACACATGCAAACATACACACACACATGCACATGTGCACACACGCATACTCATTCATACACACATACACACGCATAAATACTCAGTCATACACACACAAACCCACATGCACACGTACACAGCCACACACATGCATGTATACACACGTGTGTGTGTGTGTCTGTACGTATGTACATATATATATATATATATAGATAGATCATTTTAAAATGAGCTTTACCCACAACGACAGCAGTAAGTGAATGACTGAGAGATGTTGGACACACGCAAGTTACACTTACAGGAAAGCTTTTGATAAAACAGCTTATGAACCGCCAGCTTGCTTATTGCAGTCGGGTCTTTTCTGTTCAGACAGCCCTCAGTGCAGCGCACTGCTGCAGCGTGTGCGGGACCTCCAGCTCTGACCCGGGCGCATGCATATTTAATGAGCCGGCAGCGGCTGCAGCGCTGACCGCCATTCGGACCGCGGGTCTGAACGCCCCCGCTCACACCCGCACGCTCGGCCTCTAGCTGCTAGCGCCAGACACACAAACCAAGCGTCACAGAGGCGGTAACCGGGCCTCAGCCCCTGCCCCGAACGCTGCTGCGACCTAACGGCTGAGATAAAGGAGCGAGCGGTAATAGCGGGACTGAATGCCCGGCTCCCGGTCCTCGTAAGGACGCCGGGGTGTTTCACGCCCGCGCCCAGCGGCACACCGAACGGGTGCGCTGCTTTCAGCAGACGCAATTGGCCAGCGGAAACGGCGCCGACCGCTTAACGTCTGTTTGTGCAACGGCGTCCCGGTGAGTTACGCACTCGTCAATGTGACGAAGCGTTAACGGCGAGGGCTCCCGCTTTTCTCAGGGGCGTCCATCTTCCGGGGGGTGGGGGGTGTTCACCTCACACCACCTGAAGAGAAGAGGAGCTTAAGACTGAAAAACGTGGGTCCACAGACACATCTGAGGCATGTTTCAGGAGCTTGCCGCCGCTGAAACCGTTTCCTGCTCATTCTGAGCTGTTCCCCCTCTCCCTACCCATCGCCTTTCCTCACTGAATCACGAAATGAGCAAGGACGCTACGCTAACCTGCTCAGAGTCTGGGACGGCCCTGCTCTATGTGTGATGTGATGTGTCCCGTCTGGCGCGTCTGCATGCGGTCACACGGCGCGGACGCGAAACGGACAGGATGAGGGATGAAGACGCCGCGCTCCGCGACGTCTGTGAGCGCCGTCCGAGCGAGCGCGTTTCTCTGTGACTGTACCGCCATCGATTCTCAGGGGCGCAGGCTTTGCATCAATGCTCATTAGGAAAGAACAGAGGCACTGGGAGGAGGGAGGAGGGAGGAGGGAGGAGGGAGGAGGGAGGGAGGGGGACTGGTGATCCAGGAGGACTGTGACTCTCGTCCGTGGCGGGTAGTGGAGAGTCGTGGGGGGTCTCGGCTCAGCAACCCCCTCGTTTTAAAATGCGCACCAGCACACACAAACACACACACACACACACACACACGCACCCAAAGAGGGCCTCATCTCAACCTCCCCAGCTCTGACACCGACACCAGCCCCCCCACCCCAGTCCCCACCCTCCCCTCCACCCTCCTCCTTGACCCCTGCGCTCTGGAAACAATTACTCCAGGAATGCCTGTCAATATCATTATTTTTACAAGAAATCAATACGGCTCACAAAGTTAATGGGGGATTCAGCTAGCAAACGTTTACCCTCTCGCTGTCAGCGGCGCGGGAAGCTCCCGTGCCCCCCCCCCCGCGCTGACGGATTCGCCCCGACGCCACGCGGACAGTAAGCGACGGGCCGCAGGCAGGCGTGGAGAGCATCGGGTTCGGCAGGCTAACGAGCCCGGGGTGTTAGCCGCGCCACGCCGACAGTCCTCTCCAAAGCGAATCAGCTGACGCCTGGAAGGCCGAAGCATTCATGCTCACCCCCGACGCCCCGCACTTCCCCCTTCTTTATTTGAGGTGGTTCATATGGATTGTTTTGAGCGTGTTGCCGGGCTACACGGCAAGCTGCCAGGCTAGCGCGCTGGCGGCTAGCGAGCCGAGCTTCGGTTCCTCCGCAAAACCGGCGGTATTCTCCCTCTGTCGCGCTGCCCGCCGAAACGCGACGGATCAGAAACGGCGAGCGAGCGAGCGCAGCGGCGGCTTAATTAGCTTTTTAAGAACAGAATGTTAATTGGTAGTTAGCCGTTTCGTGTCACATTTGCTCGCGGAGCAACATACGCTAGATAGTTATTTAACTGCACAGATGTATAGCGGCGGGCTACTCCCATTACTCTGCAGCGGAACCTTCCAGATGGACCTCAAGCTGTGCCAGAATTCCACTTGTCAACAGCCCTGCGAGCCGCCAGATCCTACGGCTGAAGGATCCGCTTACCATTCTTTGCTCTTATTTTCTTGCTAAACTAACAAACTGAGCTTATCTATTCCTCATTTGAACATGTACCTTTTAACTATGTTAAAAGAGACCAGCTTATATATGTTTGCCAGCATCAAAACACCAGCACATTTAGAACATCACTTCAGTGAGACCAATTCAGTCAGACAATATGTATATTGTGAAAGTCAGACTTTTTTCACAATGTATATATATTTTTTCTTTTTCCTTCCTCTCTTATAATGACCAGAATACCCGAGCCATCCCAGAGAATGGGGTGGGTGGGAGGGTGGTGTGGTTCTGGATCTCCCTCGTCCAGCACTCAGATGTTTGTAATCTGCTCGAGCACCTCGCATCGTTAGAGCGCTCGTTCACAGCCTTTCAGAGCGCTAACGCAAACCACATGCCGAAGCCCCGCCCCTTATCACGGGCCCCGTTAAGCAGCCGCATTCTGATTGGCTGCCGCACAGAGGAAGTAACAAATATCAGAAGGGGGAAGCAGCGAAGAGGCCTCGCGCCTACTAAGCAGAACTCGCAGCGCCTGTGTGCATTCCAGACCTCAGCAAAAGCAATATGCCGTTCAAAATGAGGGACCGAACTCAAGACTCGTTTGACAAAATGGGAAAGCGAGCGCTGCTTCCTGTGACATCACCCCTGCCCTACACCGACAGGAGCGTATTCTCTGGGATTCCCCACTGGCTCCACAGCAGTGAACTCCATTCATGACTTATCTGACATTTCTCGCCCATTTTTCTGACAACAGCACTCGGTGGAAATTTCAATGCTGCTCTCTGCTGACAAGTAGAAATATCAATATTCGAATAAACTGCGGATTCAAAACTTCTCACTTCGATGCACCGGCGCTGGGAACACTATTTTTTTCCCCCCGTTTTGCTGGGTATAATCCCTCAGAGCCTAGAGGAAGAAATCAGCATGCAGCACTTCATTAGGAGAAAGCCCTACTGACTGACATTTGAGGCACACATCTAAGTCAACCTGATGAAGTTCACTTCCTTCAAACAACAAATAGCGGCTTTGTATCACTCCCTCCCCATGGTAAAAAAACGAACGATAGCTAAGCAGAGGAGGAGGAGGGGGGGAAAACAGAAATGTTCATTCACGTATTGACAGGCCAATCTCAAAACAAACATGTTTCCAGGGAAACAAATGCAGCATTGTACAACTGGACCTTTCTTCTTTTTTTTTTTTTTTTTTACTTTTGCCTGACAGAAAAGCTGATTAGTACGAAATTGTGTGGATTGAGCCTATGACACCATTTTCACAAGCGCATACGGAAAAATATCACCATGCAAAACACTGTCATTAACATTTAAACTGAGCATGCTGCTTAAGATAAGGTGTTACAAAGAAGATTCTGCATCCGATCGTACAGTAAAAAAAATATGAAATATGATACTTTTGATATGACACTTAACTAAATAAATGTTATGGAGTTTACATGTTCAAAAAGTGAATGACAGTCATAACAACAATAATAAAATTGGTACGATTTAAGAAGACAATGGCAGGAACTGTAGAGAGGAAGGGGTTTTCATTTGGACATGTTGTGCGTTGAACTAACTCCCTGAGGCTAAAGCAAAGACAGGGAGGAGCTGGACCTCAGGGCTCGTTCTGGCAGGCCCCGCTCTCTCCACACTCTCCCGCTCGTAGCCTCACCCGTCAGAAACCATGACGACGCACTCCAGCTTGCCGCCCTCGTTTTCTCTCTTTTTTTTTCTTTCGCTTGTGAAAGGAAGAAATGTTTACAAGCACTTCTGGCTGAGTTTCATTTTGTTTCTCTGAGGTGGTAGTACCGGGTGAAAAGCTCTCCTCTCACATTCAGAGCCTGGACTGTCTGCATTGAGACTTAGCAGCGGCTAACGCTTCACACACACAGAGGAAAGTGTGTAGCAGGGTCCAGTCCGATGCCTTTCCGTATCACACGTACTGCTATCTGTCTCCTTTCCTCGCCTTTGTCCGCCCTTCCCTGTGTACATAACTGAGCACACGATGTGACCCTCATTTTAATGGCCCCCTGGAAGTGGTCAGGTTATCCAAAAGTCCATCTAGAACCACGAAGCCGGGACGTTCAATCCCGCGTCCCGACCTCTTTTTCCATTTTCGGCGCGCTCCGGCAAAACCAACACTGCCTCGATACGTTTCACCCATGACTGCGTACGGAGAGATCGCCAGTGAGGATTACCCGATTCGGTCAACAGCAATTTCTATAAAAAAGGGAGAGAATTATAAATACGGAGATAGGGACGGGGGTCGCGATGGGCGATTAGAATCACGTTCGCCGGGACTCTGTCCCGCTCACAGAGGTCAGACCGCGAGGGCCTCGATTTGGCGGTGAGACGGGTACCGCCTGTCTCCCGGTGACATTCCTGATTGCGCATGCGCGCCCAAATTGGCACAAAGTAGATTCACGATCAACACATCACGATCAACTGCAGAATGCACGTCCTCTTCAAAAAGGGCCCACGTTTTACAATAATTTCAGACAGATAAGCAGGCACATGTACTTAATACTCATTTCCTCTGTGACTGTCTGAGTAAAAAAAAAAAAAAAACAAGAGAAGGGTCTCAATCTCTCTGCTAAAGGACCCTGTAGATGAACAGTAGATACCGCGCACCCCGCGATCCACGAACCGCCATCCCCTTGCCTCCGAAAGCTAACTTATAAGAGCATTATGTTTGATAAGGAGAACCAGCCATTCAGCTTATCTACTCTCATCAGCCAGACAGACCGTCCAGTCCCTGACTCATTCTTACTCCAGCCGACCAGCGCAAGCCACTAACGCACGCAGCCACTTCACAGTGATAAGAACATTCGGCCCAATAATCTAAAACACTGATAGCTGGAACAGGGTCCATCACTCTAAACTCTGAGCATTTTCCACAGACGCTGTACAAACGGGCTGAACAATTTATCACCATACATTTTTCTCATCTTTATTATATATACACTGCATGGCCAAAAGTATGTGGACACATGACAGCCAACATCTCATCCAAGATTATGGACACTAATATGGAGTTTGTCCACCATTTGTTTCTATAACAACAACCTCCAATCTTCTGGGAAAGCTTTATACTAGATGTTGGAGCATTGCTGCAGGGATTTGCTTCCATTTAGCCAGAAGACCATTAGTGAGTGCAGGCTCTGATTGGGCAATTAGGCCTGGCTCGCAGTTGGCTTTCCAATTGATCCCAAAGGTGTTGGATGGGGTGGAGGTCAGAGCTCTGTGCAGGCCAGTCAAGTTCCTCCACACCATTCTCCACAAAGCTATTTCAATATTGACCTTGCTGTGTGCCCTGGGACATTGTCATTCTGAAACAGGAAAGGGTGTTCTCCAAACTGTTGGGGGAAGCACAGAATCATCTAGAATTTGTATGCTGTAGCATTAAGATTTGCCCTCACCTAAGAGGCCTAGCCCAAACCATGAAAAACAGCCTCAGACGAAGGGGTGTCCAGATACTTTTGGTCATGCAGTGCATATAGAAAGCTTAGAGGAATGAAAGAAAGCCTTATCAGCTAATGTGCTTTATGTGCTCTGTGGAAGTGAGGCAGCGTTTTGGTGCGTGTGAATTAGGCTCTGTCCGTTCTCCCAACCTCAGGGGTTGGCCAGCAATCAGGTCAGGCTCAGCTTCCAGACAAGGTGGCCAGAGTCCGAGGGGAGGGGAATTCCCCCCCCCAGGCCACCCTGCATCACAACCCCCCCCTCATTCGGAGCCCACACACTGCTGGTCTCCCTCTACCAAACCAAACTGCGAATACTCACGGGATGGGGTGGAGGGGAGGGGGTTTAGAGCCGACGCCATGACCGAACATAAGAGCATTAAACGGGATTTGCCCTATCGCAAATAAAATGAGTCACACATCGCCCGCCCCTGCATCCGTAGAGCCAGCCGCTGCAGGTTCAGCCAGATAGTTCGGCCGTGAAAAGCGTTTCCCAAATTCACCACCCCGCGGGGGATTTGCGGTTGTCTCCGTGGTTACGCAACCGTAAAGCGCCGGGTGTTAAGAAATGATCGGGTAATGCCTTCCAGGTGCCGGCGGCCTCCGCGTAGCTCGAACGCGGCCGACAGGAAGGAAGCCCGCTGGCCGGCAGGCTGGAGCAGGAAGCGCGAGGAGAGAGAGGCGAGCCTGACTCAGAGGAGATGAGCTCCTACGATATGGCCCCTTTCCACACACCACACACCACACACAGTCACGCATGTGCGGGAATTATGACTGTGTGTGGCTGCACTTAATCGTAAGGAAGTGAGGAATTCATATTGCTGATGGGGCCACACACTTCAGCTATTTAATAATCAAGCTGATGTAAACATGGCTTTAAACTTCCTCGCTACATATTAATCCAATTATAGACTTTTTTTTTTTTTAAGACCAGCTGTTCGCCCAGAAATGTTCTCTCCCTAATCAGTGTATTTTCTACACACGTACTCACTGTGAATTTTCAATATTTGTTAAAACATTCAATTTGTTTTCCTTTTAATCATTTTTACTCAAAAGACACAATATAACTGCACATGCGTTATCATATATCTGTACCACACGAGGTAGCTATTAGCTCGTGCACTTCTCAAGAATGCTCTATTTTGTTTCTCATTTGCCACTGTTTGTCTTTCGTTTCCAGTCAATGCAGAGTAGAGCCACAATGCTTTTTCATTCAGAATATCGAGCGGGGCTTCTGGACAAGCAGAGGAGTGTTTTTATTGTTAATCAATGCCAATCAATTCCGAGCCTTGATGTTAAATATGGATCAATACCGCTGGGCTGAGGGTGAAATCTGATTTCAATTGACATGCAGTGCCAGCAGAAGGTTTCCATCATCCTTTAAATCAAGACACGGGAACATAAGTCAGATGGATTGATATAGACCATCCAGGACCCCTCATGCCACTGAACCAGAACGAGGAATTTTCTGTCATAATTCATTATCGCAGTTAAGGCACGCTGATCCCAGCTTTCAGCGCGAAAGTGAGAGCGGCGCTAAGACCTCAGAGTAGGGGGAGCTCGCGTTCGCAGCTAACGTTAAATCCTAGACGAATGCAGCTACGAATGAAGCCTTCAAATCTCTTTTAATAAGCGTCGTGCAATTCCATAGACCACCTTCAAAAAAAAAAGCATTATTTCCAAATGTGTTACCTTTGATCACAGCGTTAATTCCAGTCGCCTGACAAAGGGAAAGGAGACAATGGCTTTCTTACAGGAAGGAAAAGTGTTATTTAATGCTTCAAAGTGATATTATATCAAACTTTTTAGGGTGGGAGATAAAATCCATGGACAGATACGCCAACTAGCCCATTTGCTTAAAACATCTGATGCAACGTGTTTTACTTCCAAGAATGACAGAGACATTGGGAACTGGCCTCCTTGACGATCATCACATGACCATGACCACAACTCTCTGCGTGTTTTCACCTTTCAATGAATCAACCATCATCTTACGAGAACATTCGCAGAGCTCCGGAAACCATGGCCGTGACCTCATCCTCCAGATCATCCGGGGCGGTTTTAAAAGCATTTAATGAAAAAAGGCTCGCGCAAATGAGAGTGATTGATCAGAGACTTCCATAAATCGCGAGGGTTTTACCGCCTTCCTCCGGCTTCCGCGGCCGCCGAGCTTCCACCTATGATGATAAATTAATGCTGGACGGAACCTAATGAGTTTACAAAACATTTGGGATTTGCTCTAATAAACTGGCCGGCTGTGAACTCGCAGAGAGAAGGAACAATCCCCCTGCTCCCCCTTATCTCCGAAACATGACAGTTAAACCAGGTTCCCGATCCGTGATCAATTCATCACGCTAACACCATCGCACATTCTTCACCAAATGATAATTACTGCTTCCTGCCATGTGATCACTCGTATATCTTCGGAACTGCAGGTCCTGATAGCAGGTACTGTCACCACATTTTTAACCACTTCGCGGAACGTCTCCGTTCGCGATTATAATATTTTGCCTCGACAAGGATTCTAAAGGGCATTTAGTAGGCTAGTTTGCTCTGCTGCGGAGATTCTCAACAGAACAATTTTGCTGTGCAAACAGGCAGTTTTGATAAAGACAGCAAGAGTAACCTAGCCTACAGTAATACTGAAATCTGTTGTTCGTAAGACTCACTGCTTATTTACTGAATCGTTTTCTTTTCTTTTTTCACCATACATTTATAGATATATGTTTTTCCTGATGACTTTTTCTCTTTAATATATATTTATATATTGGGCAAAACAAGGGTACAACTGCCATGTCACACTCTGGATTAAAATCTGCAGCTGTTAGGTCCATGTTCTGTATTAAGCACACTTCAAGCACACACTTAAACAGGAAGTGCAAAAACAGTGTCAGCTGTTGTCAGTCGGCAATGGAACAACAAGCATGCGACTATTTGCAATGTGGAATGGAAATCTGTGGACTCAGCTTCATCAGAACAGTGCATGCAGAATATATGATGCAATCAAACTCTTATACATTTTCTACCATCAAAATATAATTTAAAAAGCATTTATATCAATATATAATAATCCTGCATTCTATTCTATTAATATATTTATTTTAGCCTAAGTGTAAATGCAGTTGATGCGTCAGTACAGTGTATAAAGTTAGGGGAATGTCACTGAATAAATTAAAGATTTGTATACTTGCCCTTATACAGCAATGAGAGGGCATCCCAATTATGTGTTACCATCTCTTAATATTCCCTGCTCTCTTTCATGTGCCAAAAACACTAAAGTTGCACATTGCTACTTCTTCATCAGTCCTGACATTCATTGATATAGCTGTCAATATGGCCACATTTTTGACTGCTGTACTGAAACAGCATTCAGAGCTGTCTCTGATCACACACAAGCACTGCGCCACAGGCTAGTTTGTACACAGCTTGAATCTGCATTTCTCGTGCTTATCAATCATGGTGTCTGTTGATCAAATGCACCGTTCCTGTCAAAACTGAAGTTTACCACAAAGCACACAGGACAAGAAAAGCTCATCCGTATTTCTGCAGAACACATGAAACAAATGCATACAAGCATAGTGTAACCGTACATACAGTATACATATATTGACAGTATATCTCAAGCACAGTATATTAAGACTGAATGTTCCCACATATAAAGTATTAACTTTGATAGCGTTACAGTTTTCTGTTTGTTAATGATTGATAACGATTGTTTTAATTACATCTGAGTTGACAAAGCTCAGAGCAACATAAGTAGGTGTTACTGAAGAAATAAGAGCTTGATAAAAGCCAAGGAAGCATCACCGTCAGTAATGTAATAATTAATGTGCTATATTTACAACGCTTAATGCAATTTGCTTTGTGTGTGCTTGATACATCCAACTAAATCAAGCTCCCCGAGAGTAATTTTTCCAAACACAAATTGACTTGCTTTCCCTCATTAAACTTAAAATGAGTAACAAACCCTAATAGCATTTGAAAGCAACATAACTGTAAAGAAAATTTTAATATCTTAATATTATTACTGAAGAATGGCCATGGGTGTCTATTAAGTGCATTCAGCAGCTGAATGACTATGTAGCCAAAGTTCTGTTTACCCTTCAATGTTACCCTATGTGAGGAATAATCTAAAAAGCACCAGGAAAAAGAGAGTTCATAACAGAGGTGGAAGTGGTGCTGAACATTTGGAGGGCTTTTATTTAGCATCTCTAATGATGTTGCCTGAGATGTGTTAACTTCGTGTGACCTGAAGCACACACAATAAATTAGCATCACGCCACATATACAAACCAATGTAAATGAGACACAGTTTAAACCTAATAAATGAGTACAAATGCATTTTGGACTGCAGAAGGTTTCCGGACTCTGTAATTGCTGGGAATGATTATAATGAGGTCTCAAGCGGTGGTTCACTTGTAATGACAAATAGCCTTGAGCCAGCAACCGCGGTTTCAGAAAACACGATTTGCCGAACGTAAAATTACACCTCTTTCATTGCTGAGATTTAATTTGCATGAATGTGCTGTATTGTTATTTCTCTCTCTCTCTCTCTCCATTTGTTAGTTCTTAGAATGTGAATTTAAATCGATTCACTCGAGTTCACCGACCTCGGCGGCGCGCAGACGGCCTCCCAGGCAAATGCTGTGCTGATTTCCGGAGGGGTGAAGGTGTGCGGCCTTCACACGCTGTTCTTTCGTTAAGCGATTTGCCGGGGGGAACGAGAGCCGCATTTTAAAAGACAAAAACCGGGGCTATATTTAGAAACGACTTGTCAGCTTTAATAAATGGGACTTGTTTGCGCCTCTCGCCAGGAGGCTGTCTCCGGGACCGTCCCAGGGACCCTGGGGGCCGGGGGGGGGGCCAGCCAAGGACCAGTGACTTTCGCAGGGGTAACTGATGGCTCCTGCCCAATGTCCAGATCACTGTCCTGTGACCTCAAATTGCTGGGACCAGCACCATGTCCAATGCAATCTGCAGACTATTTCCAAACCTAATCTTTCTGGTGTCACACTACAAATTGGTACATTCAGAAAACAGAGATACATGGAGAGGTGGGGGTTGGCTGGGGGGGAGGGGACGGGGGGGGGGGTCTATCGTTGTTAGGGAGGTGATGCAGTGGCTATGTTTCCAATAAGCAAATCGCGCAATAGGAATGACACGAGGGATTCCACAGAGAGACCACATCATTCAGCCACACAGAGCGGATTCACTAACCCCACTGTAATGCAGAACACATGTTGTGGGTGTGAATTCATACTTAACTGTAAACCCCCCACCCGCCTTCGCCCATCTCTGCTTTCAGTACCTGCCACATGTGACCCTCCCCGAGACCCGGGCTGCGGTTTCACGGCTGCAGATGGGGAAGGCCGACCCAGCATACTTTAGGCAGTATGTGGGAGACACTAAGGAAGGATATAACAGGAGGGTAACTGGCAACAGGAGAGCTGTTTTTTTTTTGTTTCTCTTTTTTGTGCATACTATGTTTTTGCATAAATTCTGCAACAAAAGTATGCATCCTTTCTACCTCTGAATACTTTTTATTTCTATTTTTTTTTTTTTTGCCTTGCATTAAATAATAGTCGAATAAATCATTCAACAGGGTCTGTAACATCTCCTTTGCCAAAGAGATCAGCTCATGCAAAATTAGAGTCGCACGCTTCATATTCAGACTGATACCACCAAGTGTTCTAAGAACACTCTGAACTCCCAATAAACATTTGTGTGGTGAAAAATCGGTGAAAGGTTGTTGAAACGCCGTCTAGGCATTCAGGTGAAAACCCAGCTACATTTGGTCGAAAAGGGAAAGTTTTCTTGCGGGCTAGAATGTAGCCAGGCTATATCAGGGTAAACCTGGGCTATACTGAGGTTAGCCTAGTCTGTTTACGTCAAAACATCTCTGAACAGAGATTCCCGCACCTCTAAAGGCCTGGAATCAAACCCCTGCTCTCTGGGCTGTTACTGAGCAGCGGAGTAAAAGAGCACACAAGTGTCACGCAAAAGAAGTGCTCCTCGCTCGAGTGCTTTCCTCACAATCGAACAGGCAAATCCACGGGCAATTCAATTAGGCTGGCTGTTCTTCAATTGAGCTGGTACCTGCATTCAGTCCATTGTACAATAAAACCCCCTCTTCATCCTTAAAAGGGTTTCTTTTGTGCCTGTGAGTGCGGGTCCTCTGTTCAGGTCCTCCAAACTGTCGTGATGGGAAGAAGTAGTGCCTATCGGGAATCCTAAAAGCCCTTTAAAGGGGGGAGAGTAGGTCTACTCGGTTCCACACAAAAATTAAAAACGTCCTTTTATCGCACATCAGTCACACTTTGATGTACTGAGATTAAGCTTAGATTCGATCAATGTCCTTCGACTCAGTTTTAAATAGTTAGCTTTTTGCTTGTTGTGTGGTTGTTTGTGTCTTCATACCTGTGATTACAAAAATCAGCCTGCCAATCAAATAGTGTCTATGAAGTGAAATGATCCCAGTGGTAAAAGTAAGATTTTCGGATAAATACACACAGTAAAATTCCAGAGTGGGACCAAATGTTACCTGTTAAGAGCTGAATTAACACTGTTTAGAGCAGAATTAACACTGTTTAGAGCTGAATTAACACTGTTTAGAGCTGAATTAACACTGTTAGAGCTGAATTAACACTGTTTAGAGCTGAATTAACACTGTTTAGAGCTGAATTAACACTGTTAGATCTGAATGAACACAGTTAAGAGCTGAATTAACACTGTTTAGAGCTGAATTAACACTGTTAAGAGCTGAATTAACACCGGTAATTGTGCTGTGTATCTGCAGAAAGAGCCTTTCCTCTCCGCAGAAACGCTGATGCGCTAGGCCTGCGCTACATGCTACACGGCATTCCCTCCTCTCCCACATGTGTTTTCCTCATCTGGGAAGGAATTCCTGGGAACGCTGAGGGCTTTGCCAGCTCTCACTCCACGCTAATGTCACAGCGGAATTCCAGCCTGACTAGGATGAGGATGGGGATGGGGGTGGGGGGTGGGGGGGGGGGGGGGTTATGTCCGTTTGGGAATAGCGCAGTAGCTTTTTTAGGCAAGATAAACACGCCGGGGATCCAAACTTTACAACATCGTTTCACCACAGCACAAAGTCTCTGCGTTCTGACGTGCGTCCAGCGTGAAACGAAGCTGGCACGCACCCGCAGGAGCAGGGTGGGGGGAGAGAGATTCTGCCCCCGGCGCTAGTGGTGGGGGCTAGCGTGGGGGGTGGTTTCTCTGGGCATGAGGGTAGGTGATGCCTGCCAAGGCCCCCATCCTTGCGGTGGACGGGGCAGTTCATCATTAAAACAGGCTTCGTTCAGAGTTGCTGGGGGTACGAGGTGCTGTCATTTGCACACAGTCTGGGGGGGGAGGGGGGGGGCATCCCCGCTCCCCTTAATCTCATGGCTCATAAAGTCCCATCTGCCACTCAAATGACATCGAAAGCACAATCAACGCAATAAGTGGGAAGTGGAGTTATTCTTCAAGTATGAAGTATGAGGTCATTTACAAATGGCAGCTTATCAACTGGAAACATGCACAAAGTTTGTGTGGGTGTGTGTGTATGTATACGTGTGCGAGTGTGTGCATGTGTGTGTTTGTGTGTGTGCATTTGAATTGTGTGTTTGTGTGTGCATGTGTGTGTGCCTGTGTGTATGTGTGTGTGTGTGTGAAGTAAACAAATTGTCGAATAATCACATTAGCCATACGTACAGCTTCAACACAGAAGGAGTTTCAAAGCTCAATTAGTGAGTTTCTTGCCTGACACAATTAATTGAAAAGCACAAGTGAAATGGCTACTGTCCAGTGTGCTGCAACTCCTACACTCAATGAGGCAATACTGCAGGCAGGAATGCTTTTACAGTACCTCAGAGAGCATGTTTTTCTACATACCAGCTCGCTGCTGACCCCTGCCACACACACACACATAAACACATACACCCCTCCCCCCCACAGACACACACACACACACAAACACATGCGTGCGCACACACACACATAAACACATGCACCCCTCCCCCCCATGCACACACACACACACACACACACAGGCACGCGCACACACACACACACATATGCATGCACACACAATTCTTCCAAAAACATGCAAGCTGTCAGTCCACCCAGTCACTTGGATGTGGGACTCTCAGCACACACTCACGTGCTTGAGGTAGACTGCGATGAGTGACACAGGGGAAACACAACCATGCTGAAGGAAGTCAGCTTGAATATGGCTTTAAAAGCTCTGCTCTAATTATCGGATTTTAAACCAGGGCGGTTATAAAACAATCTGCGCACCTTCCCCTATTTTACCAACAGTGGTCTCTCCTCGGTCTCTGAAATAAGTAAGCTGGCCAGCTGTTATCCATTTTCAGGCTAACGGTAACACACAGGTTTGTATTTTCTACAGTGGTCTGACACGTATTTCGTAAAGTCGATGCTGCTAACCAGATGTACCGACACATGCCGAACCCCCGGCAGATGGCTTCAGCGCGACTATTTACACGTCAGAGCCACAGCTTGCCTGAGCGCAAACAGCTGAATGTCACCTCCGGCTCAGACCAAAAACCGAGAAGCCGCGCGCACCGGCGTTGCCGGGAGACGCGAGAAGCCGCGTTAGCGCCGAACGTGCGGCTTTAATTGCATTATGCAGATGCGGTGAAAACATGTCATTTAAGAAGTTAATCAACAGATCCCACTTTGCGCGTTATCCAAATGTTGCCTTGCTGAGCAGGGGAAAAATCTCTGTTTCTGAAAAGACGTGGAATTGAAAATGAATTTTTAAAAAATCATCCCTGACAGTCCGGGACTTAGCCAAAATGTAAATGGAATTTTTAAAAATGTCTGTTTTGCGGATTCTAATTTACATACCATTTCTAACAAAACGCTGACCTTTGAAACACTGCCATTTTTCCAGCCTCCACGGAGTCAGATGTAGTTATGCTTGTGCAACGTCACAGGAGCGGAGGCTTAACGTTTTCTACATGGCTGCAGTGTATCACATAACCTAAAGGTCTTACAATCCCACATCTTCATAGAATAACTCACTCATAATGAACATAGCAACCATTAAACCAATCATAAGAAGATTGCAGTTATATTACACAAATATTTTGAACGGGTGCAGAGAAGTCCTTTAAACATGCTAAATCAGTCGAGCCCCAATGCGTGTGCTCACCAAAAAAAAAAAAAAAAAAAACTCCTACAGCCTCAGTTATTCAGTGGCTGGGTTGGCCCCAAGGTCAGGCTGCATTGACCTTTGTGACAGGAAGTGAAAGGAAGTGCTGCTGACTGGGAAAACTCCAATCTGTCACTGAACCCTTCATTATTCCAGAGATAAACGGCAGGTTAATAGAAATTTAGAGCCGCTTGTGTCAGAACAGGCTGTTCTTACTATGTGATTTAAAACTGTCATCAACACAATATAGGATGCTAAATTCTTATCATTTGTGCTGCTCAGTAAGAACACTATTCATGTGTATGTACACACATACACACACAAGCACACATGCACACACAGGCAGACATACACGCGCGTGTACACACACACATACACACTCTCTCTCTCTCCCTCTCACTCACACACATACACATTTTTGTTATTTTATAGCTCTACAAAAAGCCATGGACTGTTTTTTTTAATGCATTTTCATTTAATATTTAATTATCTTGAAAAAAATAAAATAAAAATGTGACCTATAACTGAAAGGATAGTTATACTGGCCCCTTGGTTTTTTTTTTGGTTTTTTTTTTTGCATATCAGGCTAAAATATTTTTGCTTAATTTGACTCTTCCCCTGACTAACTGAATAAATGGCTCGTTTTCTTTTTCCAAAAATAAATATGAATAATTTATAGACGTCTGAGGTCAGTTCTGAAATATTTAAAGATCCACCGGGGTTGAAACTCTGCAACAGCTGTTAAATCAGCAATGCCTCTTTAAATAAATAAATAAATTAAAAATAAAAAACTCGAGCTGTACCAAACTCCCAGAGAAGAGGGGATAAACAGATGTCTGGCCAGACTACAGGAAAATAGGACACATTTGGAATGATAAGTCCCCTAAACTCCATCTGAAATGCCAACTCCGCGCGGATGCCAGTGACTGCCTCCGCGATGCCAGCGAGCGGGGCGAGTGCCCCCCGTACCATCTGGGAGGGTGCTGCTGAGAACGCCGTCACTAATGGATCGCGAGTCTGTTCCGGCGGCTCCGGCGGCACTGAGCGCGCTCAGTAGGGCGCCGCGGAAACACGTCCTGATTGTAATGTAATCAGCCCCTCCCCTCGACCGCCTCAACGATCAGACTTAACACCGTCCTGTGGTCTGATTCCCAGGCCCAGAATCACCATAACAACAATTCAACTAGGAGTTATGGCTGTAAGCATGTGTTATTATTCGTAATAATATCTATACTATTGCACGCACACACACACACACACACACACTACAGTGTTCTCTAAAAGTGTGAGTGCAATTTGTTATTTTTGTATGTATATTTTTTTGGAAGTCAATAAACATAACTAACTAACTACTTAAGGCATTTGGATTTGAGATCAAATCAGTTTTTATTTCATGGTATTTATATGTGTGTGCAGTATGTTTTACCATTTTGCAGAAACAGCTGTTTTTGTGTTGAGACCCCCCCATTGTATTATTGATGCACCTATCTAGTATTGAGTAGGACTCCCGTTTTGCATCCATAACAGCTTGAATTCTTCACGGCCAGGATTCAACAATGTGCTGGAAACACTCCACAGGGATTCTGGTCCACGCTGACTCAACAGCACCACACAGCTCCTGTAGATTTTTCAGCCGCACAATCATACTGCAAACCTCCCGTTCTACCTCATCCTTAAGGTGCTCTGTTGGGCTGAGATCTGGGGGACCGTGCAGGCCTTCGGAGTGAACTGAAGTCACTGTCATGTTTGTGGAACCAGCTTGAGATGATGTGTGCTTTGTGACATGGTGTATTATCCTGCTGGTAGCATCCATTTGAAAAAGGGTAGACTGTGGCCATAAAGGGATGCACATGGTCAGCAACAATACTTAGGTATGCTGTGGCATTCAAATGATGCTCAGTTGATATTAAGTGGGCCAATGTGTCCCAAAAAATATACCCCACACTATTACACCATCACCAGCACCAGCCAACTGACACAAGGCAGGATGGATCCATTTATTCACTCTGTTTACGCCAAATTCTGACCCTATCATCTGCGTGCAGCAGCAGATATCGAGATTCATCGGACCAGCTGATGTTTTTCCAATCTGAAATTGTCCAGTTTTGGTGATCACGTGCCCAATGTAGCCTCATCTTCCTGTTCTTAGCCGACAGGAGTGGAACCCGGTATGATCTTGCACTGTAGCCCATCCGCTCGAAGGTTCGATGCGAAGTGTGTTCAGAGCCGCCCTTTAACAGGTAACTGCTGTAAACAGTGTTTACAACACTGTTCGTGTTCTTTCTGTTATCCTGAACAAGCCTGCCCATTCTCCTCTGACCTCTGACCTCTCTCATTAACAAGGTGTTTTCACTCACAGAACCGCTGCACACTAGATGTTTTTTTTTGTTGTTGTTGTTGTTTACCACTCGATTCTCTGTAAACTCTAGAGACTGTACTGTGTGAAAATCCCAGGAGGGCAGTTGTTTGTGAGATGCTGGAACCACCATGTCTGGCACCAATAATCGTGCCAAGGTGTCTTGCTCATTCTAGCGCTTGGGTCGAACAACAACTAAACCTCTTTACCATGCCTGCATGCTTTATATATTGAGTTACAGCCACATGATTCGCTGTTGGGAGGAGCATGCTATTAGCAACAATGAGCAGGCGTGCCTAATAAGTGGCCACAACAGTAAGTGTAGTCTGTAAGTATTTGTACAGTGACACAATTTGTGTTGTTTTGGCTCTATACTCCAGCACATTGGATTTGAAATGAAACAATGATTATGAGGTTAAAGTGCAGCCTGTTAGCTTTAATTTGAGGGTGATATCAGGTGATCTGTGTAGGAATTACAGCCATTTTCATACACATAGTTCCATTCAAAAGGACCAAAAGTATTTGGACAAATTAAGATAAGCTTAAATAAGGTCATCATATGTATTACTTGGTTGCAAATCCTTTGCATTCAATGACTGCCTGAAGTCTGCAACCCATAGTATTCACCAGACGGTGGGAATCTTCCCTGGTGAGTCTCTGCCAGGTCAGTACTGCAGCCATCTTTATTTCTATGTTTTTTGGGGTTTTTTGCCTTCAGTCTTGTCTTGTCAGAAAGTGAAAATCATGTTCTGTTGGATTCAGGTCATGTGATAGCCAAGATCGTCCCACTTGTTAGTCCTGAAAAACTCCTTGGTTGCTTTAAGCAGTATGTTTGGGGTTCATAGTCCTGCTGCAAGATGAAGTGATTGTGATTTGAGGCATTTGATCCAAGCAGATAAGATGCTTCTGTACACTTCAGAATTCATCCTGATGTTGCTGTCAAATCTTCAATGAAGGCAAGTGAGCCAGTTCCAGTGCCGGCCATCCATGCCATAACAACCCCACCCAATATGAATTTAAGTACCCTAAAATTAGAGCTGACAGTCTGCACTTTAATCTCATATTCATTGTTTTATTTCAAATCCAATGTGCTGGAGTACAGAGCCAAAACAACACAAATTATGTCACTGTGCAAATACTTGACACTGTGCAAATATATGACAAGGCTGATGTCCTCATAATTTTAAGTTATTTTTTTAAATTAATGAATAAAGGAATAAATACCGTTTCTTACATTAAAAGACAGAGCATGTTGTGGCTGGATTTAAAACTTGGCCTTTATCCATTTACAATCAATCTAAAGAAAGGAGCATGTACAATTTCTTACTATGAGTTTTCCAATGCATACAAATAATACCATGTTA
Source organism: Anguilla rostrata (assembly GCF_018555375.3). Lineage (NCBI taxonomy): Eukaryota > Metazoa > Chordata > Actinopteri > Anguilliformes > Anguillidae > Anguilla > Anguilla rostrata. The sequence continues at coordinate 30,374,063 of NC_057950.1, read as the reverse complement.
CACACACACACACGCACATGTACACGCACACACATGTGCACACAGATATGCACATGCACACACACACACACATACACACAGCGAGCGAGAAAGGAGAGAGAAGAGAGATGGAAATCATTTGATGGCCATATTATGCAGCACTATCTCCATTTATAGCCAGTGAAATTCCCTGGGTCCAACAGGCTATAAAATGATCTGCTTTTAAACTGTGATAGACAGACAATGTGAGGGTCTAATGAGGAACATGCTTTTGTGATTCTGTTGAACAAATCTCTCCACTATGAAAGTGATACTCAAATCCCTCTCAGCCTCAGCACAATGAAAAAGTGAGCTTTCACTGTGTAGTAGAGCTCACAATATCCCTTTGGTCCTGTCGTCTTGGTCCCCTTTAAATCTCAGTCTTCGCTTCCATTTCCGTACTGTACTTCAGTTACACACAGTGTACTGTACCACAGACTCAAGCACGATGCACTGAGAAATTCAACATGTCCTAGTTCCTAGTCTCTAGAAAAAAGAACTTGGATCCAGTCTAATGTTTTGAAATATGTCCCTTACATTATTTTGAAGTACATCAGTTTTTACAAAATATTCAGTAGAGCAAGCTTCTTATATGCACACAAATGCCAAAATAAACCCCCGGCTACACAATTCAAAATTCAAGTGTTTTATTTTTTTCCCACTTTGGGGCCACAAAAACAGCCTTCTTTGGGTCCCCAGACCCCTTAGGGCCAGTTCTGCTTTGAATGAATTAATGCTAGTTTTACATTCCTCCATGCAAGGCTGGATTACCGTTTCATATCCTCAGATCAAATGCTTCTTTCTGCCAGTAGCTGTTGGATGATTCTTTAACATTCCCGTCAGTGCCAGCAAATATGTCCACTGTGCTTATAGCAATATGGTTTCGCAAAATAATAAATAAATATGTAAATAACAAAGTAAATTTCATACCCCATATTCACTGCAAATGTGTATGCTAAAACGCCCACAACAACAACTGACGAAATACATGCGTGCATTACATATGCGTACAATGCGTATGATTTAACAGACCCCACCGCCGTATTTTGCGCTAGAGTTTCTAGCAATCCGTTGGCGTCAGCCCACAGCGCACTGACTGTACAGTAAGTGTTTGAGGTAAATTCACTTTGAACAGCAGCTTTTCCTTTCGGCTAATGTTTGGTTTCAGTTCCACGCTTTTCAACGAAGCCTTTGTCTCTTTGTGGATTTTGAAGCTCACAGACGATGCTTTCCAAAGCATGTGCGCGGCTAAATATAGAGGCACACAGCAGCTTTTCAATCAATAATTAAGATTATTTTAAGCATTAATGTTTGGCACAAATGGATTCGCCATTTAACTTGCTCAAATAATGATAGAACCCCCAAATGCATGGTATGAGTTATTTCCCATATTCTTATGTTACGACATGTTTTACAGAAATATTTGAGTTTTACACTAGAAACATCCTTAAACATAAAATAAAACTGTTCACAGTTATTATCATTATGCCTATTTTTTAAGGAAATGCTGTTATGATAAAATTCATAAAATTTGTTTCCGCGTTCAGTAGTAGTAACATGAAGCTGAAATGGTAATTGGTTGCCAGATTTGCTAAATAAATTGTGCCCAGAAATAGGTTCGTGAAAAGCAGAAACGGTTTAATCTCTTGGAGCCCTTGTTTATTTTCGTACATTTAGCCCTGCACTGACTGCGAATCCTCCTTTCTGATTGGTAAGCCACTAGCAGAGTGACAGCAACAACTGGGCAGCCTTATTTGATTACTAATGAGAAAGACGTTCCCGCTGTCAGATACCAAACATTCTCCACTAAGCAAACAGTGATTCCGGCAACTCAAACATTAGCATTGCGATCCATTGGCGGTTTATTTTTTTCCCCGGCTTAACCAGGAGTCCTCCCATGTGTTTCATTTTCCCGTCCACGGAAGGCGTAGTTCACAATCAAACGCTAACTCCGTGAGGCAGGAGCAGCGGCAGTCGTCCGTGCTGACCGTGAGCGTAGCCTACACCGCCTCTCACTTCGCCTGGACGTGCCACAGTGCTACGGCGTTTCTGGAGGACACTGTCCTGCTCCCTTTGGAGCACACTAACCACTAAAAGGCTTTCATCCAAAGAAGGCTTTATCATTACATCACTGGTTCCACTTGGTGACTCCTAATGGTCTTGGGGATCAGGCTTGGGTGCAGGGAGAGCATTCAAAGTTCCAAAACGCTTTGCCCTAAACTTAATCCTCAATTTAGTTGCAGTTTTAAACACACACATTCATTACATATTTGCTTTGTAAACTGCACTGATTGCCAAATTGATGTTCATGTGCATATTACAAGCATAATAACAGTGACAGAACACCATAGAGATTACACTGAATATTCCCTTATAACCGATCCCGTTCATCAAACTGAGCACTGAAACAGACAATCAACAGCCCACTCCAAACAATCAGATAGCAATGAGTTTAAAAGAAGAAAAGACACCAGCTATTAGAATAACCGTAAGAAGCAGTTTTATCCCCATCTGTTTACCAATTGTTTTGTCTTTAAATTAGGTTAACTTTGTAAACTAAGGGAAGCTCGCCAAAAAAACATAAATGAACAAGAACTTCTGGAATAGGTAACCATCAGAGCAGTGACACAAAATTAAATAAAGCTAAAATAGCAAAGATGCAGAAACGTAAGCCAGTTAGGAGAAACGCAAATATCACGGGCACAACTGAATACAAGACTTGTTAGCAAATTAGGAAGAAGCCCTCTGTGATATCTCCACGCATTTCCAGCCAAGACCTCTCTGGGCATAAAATACTCCTCACAGCAAGCAGAAAGACAGATGAAACCGCTTCCCTTGACAACTCGAAAGCAATTACCGATTCCCCACTGAGGCGGCCACTGGGAATCTCCGCCAGTCCACCTGTGCTCGATAACACAGGAGAACAACACGGCACAACGTGAACCTAAACACGGGCCGAGCCAACCGCAGCGTCCCGCGCGAAAAAACGGCGGCGAAATGAAGGAGCAAAGCGAGCTGCCAACCTGTCGATGATGACCGGGTCTGATGGAGTCTCGTTCCTGTTGCCACAGCTTTTCTTGTCGCAACATCGGCTGTGGAGAAAGGGGAAAATGTTATTCTTTTACAACTGGAGTAGGCTAAAGGGTCATTCAGTGTTGATATCATACTGTGCCCGCGGTTCTCGGTTTAGCATAGATCTCTTTAGGTAAATTTTGTTTTCAACGTATTAATACATTGTACAAACTGATGTTTCTTCTGAAGACTGGGAAGAAACTTTTAAAAGCTTTATCTCATGTTTACATCTTCTGAACTTGTTTCTGAAAATGATGCAAGCTTCCATCTTTGACCGAAATTTATCGGACATCTATTAATTATGATCTTAAAAGCCTTCTTTCACCTCAGCTAATCTCGTTCGGTGAGCATACCTTCAGTTCGAGCATAAATGAAATAAACGCGGTTACGCTCTTTGCGTTAAAAACACACTTGTATAATGCCACGTGCCTAAATTAGCTAAATTAACACCATATGGTAGGGAGGGTATATAAAGCCTTTTTAGGACTGACAGCGAAAGTGATTACCGAAAGAATACAGCCCTCCACTTACAGCTTAAAATCACATCTGTGCACTTCTCATGTTAATTGAAGTTCATGCAGAAGAGAATGATAAAGAAATTCCTCTGCATTGACTATAATTCATATTTATTACCCAACAGAAGAAAAATGCCGCTTTTTTACAATAGCACAATGTGAAGATGTCTGCGAATAAATGTCATTCAGCAAACGCTCATATCGGGAAGGGGAAAAAATAACACTTTAAAAGCACGTTGTCTTCTACTGTAGTTTCAGATTCTACACCACGAGTCTTGATCTCTAATCCCTCCATCCCGAACTAACAATCATTCATATTTCACGAACTAGAAATAAAGGTCAGCCATGTATGTCTATACAGCCTGTGCAACATAAAATAAAATCAGCGCGCGTTTTGTCTCTTCTAGCAGTAAAGAGTTTCTCTAGGCCTTAGGTGAGGTGCTGTTAAAGTACGTAGAATAGAATCTGCGTCTAAATGTCGCCTCAGTCCTGTATGTCGTCCGAGTCCTGTTTTAATCAATTTTTTCCCCCACTGACAACATATCCATGTCTTCCGCTAAACATGTCGCGGTCATACGCTTCATATGGCCTGTTTGTAACACCAGGACAGTTTCCTCTTCGGACCGTTGCGCGCTTGCACCAATTGCCTTTCATTTTAGAACATAACATATGGCTGCGCGGTTAGAATTCGGGTAGCAATGGTACTGTAAATCGTATTTGCCTATACCATTCTAAATTAATAGAACTGTGCAAAAAAGGGTTTAAAGATTTCGTGCAGACGCTTAAGTTGAACTTCTACCAGACCTTGGCCGACAAGTCAGACAAAAACAGAAGACGTATAATCCATTGATTGCTCACGTTAGGTTGACTTCACGATGTTAAACAAACACGCAGTGAACTTTGCGCTGCATCAAAATTAGTACAGTTGCCATGGAAGTATAGCTTGCTCGTTTATGCTGCATCTGTAGGCCACTGTCAAAGCAAACGAAAGCTGATGCACGTGACCCCAAAAGCGAAATAGATGCCGATATTCTGAAAATTTAACGCTCCAGTTCTACGGGACGCACATTTATGTTTTATACAAACAACGTGTTCGCTTACCTGCACATGATTTCGTGTGTGAGTAGAACTCTGCACATTTCTGGGTTCTTGTCTTGACCTTCGTATATAATTGCCTTAAAATTGCAGATAAATATGAACATGGGTCAGACGATTGAATTACACGTTATAGTCTACAGGTTCAGCAACATAATGTGGTTGTGATGTACAAGCCCAGTGTTGCTAAGAATGAGAAGTAGCTGGCCAAACAGGTCTGGTGTCGACAAGCTGGTCACCATTAAAACATAAATTACAATCACATCAAATCATATTCAGCATTCTTTTTGGCTGCTTGCAAATAGACTGGCAATAAATAATAAAAAAACTATACCAAATATATGAATTATTATGTAAATAAAGACAACATGGTATTATTATAATAATTCACACACATATGAAATGACACTTTGTCTACCAAAAGCTAATGAAGGCGTTCATTAGATACAGAAGGACGGATCAAATAATACTCATAACCGTATACATCAATATGGTCATAATCTGCTGATACTAGAGGAAAGTGCTAATGGGCAATCTGTTGTTTATTTTCAGCTGCTAACAATGATTTTTCTTTGGATAAAAAGCGGTGTCTGGGGGTACGGTTGAGTAATTTTTGAGCATTGGCTGAAACAGATGGTGGGGAGCTGTAGGTGCGCTCGCTTCTCTCTCTCTCTCTCTCTCTCTCTCTCTCTCTCTCTCTCTGTCTCTCATACACACACACAGACTCTCTCTCTCTCTCTCGCTCTGTCTCTCTCCCCCACATGCCTTGTCTGCTGTATACGGTGCCTCCCGAGTGCGCTTCGTTATTCAGTTTAGCCACACGCCAGTCCCGTTACTTCTGTGTGGAAACTTAGTCACACGTTGAACTAGCTTCGGTGTGAACAACTTTAAATAAAAATAGACAGTGCATCGACAATACGGTGGGATAGGATATCCACGTGCAAGTAATAAGAAAATGTTTTTCTTCATCAAACAGCAGACTACTGCGTCCATTTGGGGGAAAACTCCCCGTGTTAGTTTAGGATAAACTGTTGACAGTAAAATGTTTGTTTTGTCGGCTTTTAAAAAGTATGTTTGTACGTTTGTAGTCATTCGCAATATTATGCTTTCTTTTCCCGTTTCGGACTACTAAAGGCCGGCCGCTACTGCTTGGTTACATCCAGGCTATTTTACCTTCAGTGGGAAATTAAGCAAATAAGCATTCAAATTTTCAGTTCGACTCGGACCAACGGACAGCCTATTAGTTTCAATAAAAACCTCGCATCGTCTCACCATCAGTAAACAAGCTTTATTTTGTGTTAGAAACGTAATTATATGTACATGAATTAAGAGCCAGTTATTTCCGAAAACATTTAGCTTCTGAAAACAAAGGAGAAGAAGAAGAGAAAAAAACACAAACACTGTCAACTCAAGAGCGGCTCTCAGGATAATGGGCGCCTTTTTTCTTTCGCAATTGAAATCATGAAAGAAGACTAAATGCTTTAGTCCGTTTTAGCATTACTGTCACAGCTACACAACACTCAAGCAAAACAAGACTACATTTAGGCCTACACGACAAGCGCCCAGGTAGCCTAAACAACCAGAATCTGCTATTTAGTTTATTAATTGATTTACATGTTGTCCGAATTTCGGCCGCTGGTAAACCTTGCTGACAGGGCGTATTAACGATACATCGGCTAATTTATTCTGGAAAGGTCTTGTGCATAAATAATAATAAAAATGTAAATGCGTTACTACTGAATGCCGTATTATGCATGTGATATATGTATATCACCTACATAATTAAGGCTAAAAATACAAATACAAGAATGCATTATTTATGTATGTATTTTAGTCCAGAAGTCCCTTTTTATTCTTCGTTTCAAGAGCGGGGCAGAGTTTTATCATTTTCTACTGATAGGGTTCTGTGCACAGTTAAATGTTCAGTGTCAAATCAACTCCTACGGAGTACATAATCCCTATTGGACTCACATATGATCTGTTAGAGTTGAATTAACACTGGACATTTCACATTGTATCAGGATATCCCCTATTGACTCAATCTATTTCCCTAACGGTAATGTTAAAATGACACATTTATTTTAGAATGTTTAAATCCTGTTGTGGAACGTAGATTATAGACAAAAATGTGTAATAATAATACATTAATAGGAAGCCTTATACTTCCGTTTATTAGTGCAACCATGTATATCAGCAAACACAATTGAACATGTGTTTAATTGTTGAGTCATGTTTATGAAATATATGCAGTATCAATAACACAAACTGCATATTGCTTCATTTGAAAGCAAAACAATGATTCATGATTCAAACATGGATATTTGGATATTAATTTAAGCAGCTCTTACCTGTTTTGTCATGGAGTCTATTAGCCGTACGTAAAGATCCTGTTCTGTTCTGACGCCTGAGAAAGGAAAACATCCATTTAGAATATAACTACGAAGGGAAATAAAGTACCTAAAATGATGTGCGTTCAAAGTGTGTGGCGGCAGCCTACTTTGTTTCGCCCGTGTCAGTCTATATATGTGCATAGTAAACTCAATGGAAGGGTAACCGTGAATAAATAATTTAATGCCAATAAAATGTAGAGTTAATTTTTACACAAATAATGCGCGTACAGTCATTATCAGGATTATGAACTTTAATGTGGATTGTAATCATATGCCAATGCGGTGCCTTAATAACACGTGTTACAGGTTATTATTATTTTTATTATTCCTGTTGTTGTTGCTGCTGCTGCTATTGTTGTAAATTTTTGTTTCTCTACAAATGCATACCCAAAAGTAGCCTACAAATGAAATAGTTGTATATGTTCATGCCTGCTATGAGTAATTTAATTTAACTTACCATTGCTGTATAATAATTGTAGTTTGTAATGAATCCCATTGTTAGTTTTTTCACTGTTTGGTTCCTGTAAATAACCAGCATTGATACGTTGAGATATTGCGCTGATGACAATCTGAATTACTGCAAAACCTGTACACTCAATAAACTGTGCATCTATCTATCTATCTATCTATCTATCTATCTATCTATCTATCTATCTATCTATCTATCTATCTATCTATCTATCTGTCTGTCTGTCTGTCTATCTATGTATCTGTCTGTCTATCTGTCTAATCTGCCTGTACCTCAGACAAAAAGGTAAATCTGCCGCGATACATGAAACGGAACTAACATTTTTAATATAGTTGCAATCCTTCAAAAAGTTAGTTATCTACAAATTTCCTTTCCTCGGCGAAGAAAAACTCAAAGCGCACGTCGTTCCACCTCAAATCTACCGTCATCCTGCCCATCGTTTCATTTCAAAGTGAATTTGTTTTGGACGATATTCCAAAGTAGGGCTTACTTTCTCCTTCTCCACAAAGTCCACAAAAGTTGTCCTTTCGATCTCGACGGGCTGTCCTTGTCTGTCATACAGAGCAAGAACGAAGTGGAAAAAATTTGATTTTCTGAGATTGGAAGGTGGTTGTTTTTCATAATGTGCTCGAGCCAGACCAACGCCGCTGCGGGGAAAAAACAGAGGGATATCTCGGTTAAATATAGAAGACGCTGGAGATAAACAGAGATGATAAGAAAAAAAAACACTGGAGACGAGGAAGCACGTTTGGGAGACGAGAGATTTCTTGATTTGTCACTATAGCGGTAATATGATGTAATGAACGGGGGGAAAGCTGAAGAGGGACATGGGGAGATAGTAATTGATACAGAGTATTGAGGGAATTTGGGGTCGATATGAGAAATACATTAAAAATCAGATGATTTGGCATACGTACCTCTGGGCGGCCGTGTTAGCGTCCACCACCCCAGCTGTGTGCATCCACGATCGGACTGGGTTCATTCCACCACCCAGTGGTTCCTCTTTCATTGTCGTCCCTCCTCTTGGTATGTTCTCCTGTATCCCAAACATTAAAACAGTTTGTACGCAAACCCAGATCCTTCCAAAAGAGTGACGATAAATTAAATGTCAAAATAGTTCTGTTTGTTTTTTCCCCCTTTTCCTTGGTGACTGGAAGAGAATGACTTTACTCTTGAGTGATCAGAACATGTAAAACACCGTCCGCAAGTCTTGCTTCCTTCTTCAATATCTCCTGTGTTGGCACAACATAAACAAAGTGCAGCGCTTCGGCAGTTTGTTGGAAAGCGATCCGTTCGCTGTAGTAGAAGTAGTTCAGGGTATCGTTGTTATTGTTTCTTTTTTATATTAAAGTATAAAACAAGAATGTTTGATGCTTGCGTTTTGATGATGCTCTCAATGTGGTGTCATCCTTCTACAACCGCATCAAAAGCCTTCAGGACACCGCTGAATCGACCACTCCTGGCAAGGCGCTTCGGCTCCAAAAGACAAATAAACGAAAAAAATTATTACCATGGAGGTGTTCCCGGACACCGGAGAGGTTGATGAGGGGCCTTTAGCGTCTTGCAGAATGCACGGAAGCATTGAAAACTCAGCCCTCTATCCCACAGGAATGAAATGTTTCCCGGGAGCCAAAACTCTGAACCCACGGGAACAGCGCAGTCAGAATATGACGCTCATGGGGCGTGGCTTTGACCATATATGGAAGACAGACAATTCCTGTCTTCCAGTGGTGTTCGGCTGTACGGATAGATACTAATAGCTGCAACCCGAGAACGCGAGCTCTACATTTCTCTTTCAATGTGGTGAGTGGATTTTTTTTTTCCTCAAATGAACATCCAGTGATGTTATTCACGAACACGGCATTCATATGAAAAAAAAGATCCGGCTATTACGAATATCCGCCAAAGACGCAGACAATAAAAGAAAGGGAAATACATGTTTTTTGTAAAGTTTTTGTCTTTTTATTTATTTATAATGCTGGTTTTTCCATTAAACCTGTCAGAAATCACTGGATTAAATCATTACATTAGCATAGCTATGTGGCCTTGCGGGCCGCTGATCTAACAGGAACATAGCCCATGGCCGTACACTGATTGAAAATGTTTTTGAAAGTAGTGCTATAAATTAGCTTTTTTATTTTTTATTTATTTATTTATTTTTTGCTTACTCCAAACAAAAAAAATAATAATGCGTATTTTTAAATCGCCATTGTCACATAATTCTAATTATATAAAAACGACAATATCTCCACGTGTTTTACTGATTATATCTTTAAAATTTTCAGAAATTGAAAACGTCGGATTCTTATATAGATTATAAAATGGTCAATTAAGAACACAAATCATTTAAAATAAACCACATTTTAATTCGTAAACTGGCCTGTATGAATGCAATGTATCTACAGTGCATCGCCTCAATTATATTACTGGTTACGTAGGCTACAACCATTTATTTATATAGACTATGCCTTTTGATGTTGTCATCAACCGGTAATATAACAAACTGTCATATTAATTGCCTTGTGAATGTTTAATAAACGTTGAATTTATTTCAATTTAGGTTTTCTACATGTTATCCAGGAAGAGGACTCTGGGGATGTACAAAGTCGGTCCGACCTTGTTTCCGGGAGATGAGGCAGGCGGGATGTCTTTCATAATAAAAAGATTTGAGGACAGCCATTGCCATAAGTGACTTCTTGTCTTTGTAAGTTACTGCAGCGCGTCTTTTTGGCAATTAGTCAGATGTGTATTTTTTAACATGGAATTTATTAGGTAGCCTATAATAAATCAGAATTGAGACCCCCTATTCCACTTCAAGAGGTTTGGGTTTGGGGGTTGGGGGTGGGGGGTACTGCGAAGGGGGAAAGGAAGAGAGGAGAGATGTGTTAGGGAGTAATCTGTTTTGCTGATGTTGGGGGTTAATGACTATTGCCAAAGATAAGTGAATTATCAAAGCTGTTGCTCTTGCCTCCAAAATCCATTACACTGCCTGGTCATCTAATTAAATACGTAAGTATAATGAAAGAACAATTTTGACGATTTCTTTGAGTAATACGATTAATCTTCAGAAGAATTATATGTGTTTCAAAAATAGTCTGACAGAATAGTATGTTAAGATAAGGGATGATTATCTTTTAGACACGTTCGGATAAACTAGTCGGTAATTTGATCTGATATTTGAACGACGTTTTTAAACAAGCTGGATTGAATTAAAACCGATTGAATTGTTTTGAAATATATTTTAACGGAAACGAACAATGAGTTTAAATATACAAAATATGCGACCGTGCACGTCCCTGAACTGTGCACGGATGCATATTGCGCAATAATATTTATTTAGGGACACAATTTAACATTTTGTCCTTTTCTGGCTTAATCAGGCACGATCCTGTATATTGTATACTAGAGGTAATTTACTATATATTTAATTGAAATTACACACAGTGAGGGCATTTCAATCAAATTACCAAAGGGGGTTTAAGACAAATCCTTTTAAAGCTGATACTGTTGACTGCAGAGGGGACAAGTTCTACAAACCCATCACGAAGGTAACGATCCCGTCCTGAAAGGGACTTTTAAACCTTATTTGACAACAAATGCAGCTGCCCCGCTATTTTGGAAGATATTAGGCGAAAATGAATGCAAATCTGTGTTCAGAAGCCATCTGGCCAGAGAGAGAGGAATCAGCTGCTCCTCACAACGGGCGCCGCTGCCTGAATCTATTTCTGCTCATTTGCGGGGATCATCTGTCCGCGCACCCAAAGCGTGGAAAACACGCTTTTTATTGCGGCCAAGTTTTACCTTGGCTCTATCAAACCGTCTGCGTCCGAGGTTAAATTTATAGGGACGACACACAATGCCAAAAAAACTAACACGCGATTATTCTAACAGGCTTGCTATAAATTATATTTATATGCAATTTAACTTTTACTACGGTCGCGCGTGATACAAAATCTTTTTCCTATAGGCTACTTATTTAATTTTTATTTTAATTCGCGCACAAGTCAGTCTATTTGGGTATTGTACGTGCTATTAAGTACAGCGAGTTAAAAAAGATTTAACTCGGATTGTCTTGTACGTTTCGCTTCATGCAGACTGTAGTAGGCTTCTGGTTGTTATCAAGTGCTGTTATTATTATTATTATTATTATTATTATTATTATTATTATTAGCAAAAACCACATCGATCAAATATGACGAGAATTGAAAAACTGGTCATTTTTTGGAAAAAAAATTTATTCCGGTATCCTTAACCAATACAAACAGCACAACTCAAGTTCACTGCATTTTTGGCGATGGTCTCTTTTGGAGACGTGTGATAAAAGAGGACGACGGACAAATAATAATTTAGTCATGCAGAAGGTGTGCAGGTTTAACTAAGGTTTGCTTGGTGTTGCCAAGACCTCCCGAAGAAACGAGCCTCCTCCTTATTGTGTGTGAAGTGTTCCTTTTGTGTGGATTTACGGGGTGAGGCTTCAATGATCCCCCGCAAATTTGCATTTAAATAGCGACATCAACCGATTCGCGTGCCACACACCAGTGGGTTCTCCAGATGTCAAGGCAAAGTCAGTCTGATAGCCGTTGCCCAGCTGTCTTTGGATCGTACCAGAGCGCGAGGAAAGCTTAAAAGCAGACTTTTTTGGTCTCAATCGGTTAAATCAGCATTTCCATGTCATGATTGTATATCAGACCTGGCTCACACAAACACACACACGCGTGCGCGCACACACACGACGAAAAAAAGTGAAACATAAATCATGGGATACACAACAACCTAACAATCATTATGTCACTCAATATTACCATTATGTCATTCAATATTGCTGCATGATATGGGAACCTCAACAGTAAATATAGGGGAAAGTTGGTAAGGATAGCGAAAAAAGTTTGTAAAGCTCAGTTCTGGTTGGCGTACAGGGTGTCCCTTGCAACGAAAACATACAAAAGAAATTTGTTTTCCATTAGCAGTCAATCACCTAAATTCACGATAAATCGGACAATGATGAAATGCCACATACTTCCCTAATCTAGGGTTTCTAACCATGTCAGACTGTCTTTGCACTGCCACTGTTACTGATTTCTTATAACTTTATTTACATTTTTCTTAGTGAATGTTTTCATACTGGATAGTAATCTTTGTCAATGTCTTATATCAATGTCAATAAACTACCAGATGGGCAGTAGTATTCTACTCTATGCTATTATATTCGACACATCGCGTGGGACAAGAAGTATGGATGTGAGATTTCTTTTTTTTTTTTCTTTCTTTTTTTTCTGACCTGCGCGCCTCAGAATGAATATGATGTTGGCATCGACACAGAGGCTCCTGTAAGCTATTGGTGGGCGAGGATAAGATCTGACCACTGAATACCATGGAATGAAGCCGCAGGGCGCCAAATCATTAATACATTAAAATATATTTTAGGATTTACGTCAAGCATGATAAGACTGGTATGCCCCTTAATCAAATCCATTACGCAAATAAACTTGAATTTATCTACTACTACTACTACTAATAATAATAATAGGAAGCAGAAGTATACAAATTGTTATGATTATTATTATCATTATATTATTGTTATTGTTATTATTATTATCAGTAGTAGTAGTAGTAGATTTAATAATAAGGATTAATTAATTAACAATGCATGATAAAAAAGTAAAATACACGATAAAACTGCAAATGGTTCAAGTCTAAAGAGTGCCTCTTACTTTACATTACCAATGCGCGAGAATAAAACATAGTGGATTGGTGAAAAAGAAACCTTTGAAAATAAAAGAGTGTGGTAGTGTAGTCTGCCTTCAACCCTTTAAGACGTAAAAGCACCGACAACCTCGTCATGCTTAACCCAAAGGTTACCAGCATTGTAGAAAAAGCGAGTGGTGACAGCCTAGACTTATTTGTTTGTTAGTCTTGCTGTTTGCATGTGAGTTTGTTTCAAACACGGTTTATAGAAATAACCAGCTCCTCGTGTGCATTTCTGTCTTTGTATGCATTCATTAATCGATGATTTATTTATTTAATCATTGCGTAACACGAAAATATAAGTGATGGTTCGTTCCTATTGCAGGTCCGCCATCTCACACGAATCGACAGCGATTTAAAATTAACATCTTTTTATTGTGCTATGGCTTGAGACATTGTCTAGATGCTGTCATTTCCCTCTGCGCTACTATTCTAACGATTTATATGACATTTGTCTTAGGTTTATTTGACATTTGTACGAATTAGAGTGATCAGTTGAAAGTATGATAGCCTACTCTTCAGTCTAGCATTCAAGAAATTTAAGCCGTATCATTACAATGACATCAACAATTACAATCATATTACATTACAAATCAACACCATAAAGATATGTTACTGCATGGGTGATATTGCACGCGCAGATCTGCATTGATTTAAATAGGCCCCAGGCAGTAATGGGTACGTCTATTTCAAGAGGACATGTCTGTGCCCATCCCTTACTTCCATTACAAATATGAATACTGTTGAACAGACACGAGATTTAGAATACACGCAGATGCCAATCCTTTATTTATTTATTCATTTATTTATTTATCGCAAAGACTGCCTCTCGAAATAGTTCCCATGATAGCCTACTTTGAAAGGTTTTGATTTGATAAACAGCGCCACCCTTAGGAGGGAATCAGAATGCCAATGCATTGAACTTCAACGGATAAGTGGCATGTGTTCATTTTTTTCAGAAAACATGCCTACCAACCACGAATACATTTCTTGCACCTTCTTCATTCCCACTGAAATGTACATTAAAATTATGTCACTGAAACTACATGTGCAACTAATGCAATGCATCTTAAAGACAGATGCATTGCACAATATAGGGCATTCAAGAAACTTAAAATACATAGGCTATTAAATGTCTTCGTTTATTCCAAAATACTTCTGCTTCAATAATGAATTATACCTAGTGAAAAGTAAACCCAATGTCGCAAGTATGAAAGTGCAGCGACTTAAGATCCCCCTCAAATGTATTATTATTATTATTATTATTATTATTATTATTAATAATAATTTTTATTTAAAAAAATGTATTTATTTAATTTTTCATTATGAGTATTAATAGTAGTATTAGTAGCAATTGTAGTAGAATAAAAAGAAGAAAGAGAAGAGGAAGAATAAATTATTTTAAGTGAGCACCTCTTGCTCTATGAGCTATAAGCGTTGTGTTCGAATTAATTTCACATTATATAAGTACGTATTCAGGTAAATAAAAAGTGGACGGGGAGGTGGGATTAGTGGGGAGAAAAGATCGATCAGATAGTTTTAGGGGCAGTAATTGGCTTTAATTAAACATGCTTCATGCTAATTAACTCTGAAATCTTTGCAACCACTGGGACGGCAGTCAGCTTTGATACTGTCAGCCCAGATGTCGTAGTATAATTTGGTCTTCTATTAAAAGTGCACGTTTCTTGGAAATACGACGGAACTTACCCAACATAAGACTAAAATCGCCAAGCGTTTGTCCATTATCATGAGATCATCCAAGGTTTTGTCTAATTTCGGTAAAAAACACTGGATAGCACAATTGTATGTTGTTTTTCCCCGTTTGTGAATTTTCTGTTTTAACTCGTAAAAATGGCGCTTAAATTTCAATGACCAAAATGACCTCCGTCAGGGATTATGTCAAACGCAATTTCTGAGAACATGTTTGAAACAAATTGTTATTATTATAACTTAATTACACCAAATAATATGTTGTTGGCTTTTAAATCATTATTGCTGCTTTCGTGGCATTATATTTTATCTTACATTTGAATTTAATAACTCCCCGGTAAGTCTTAAAATTCTGATGGGCGAAATCTGATGAACCGCGCGCGTTGGAGAGCCAAGAGCCTCGGTCGCTGTCTGATTTGCATTTCCGTTCCACCATTAAAACGAAGAGAGATTTGCTGGGCGGTGCGTGCGCCCACAGCATTGCCCGCGGCGAAGCCGATAAAAAAAGAAGGAGAGAGAAATTAAATAAGTAACTGAGACCTCTTCTTGACTATTAACATGTACAGTATCCAGTGGAAATCGAGACCGAAAAGATCATGTCTATTATATTCCAATTTGTTTTTAATATAATAACGGAATCAATATAATGATTGAATATTTGACTTGAATAGTTGTGCACCTGGCAGTTTATATGGGTACCTCAAACATCGAGACAACCCTGAGATAAATGTAGCCTATTATAATTTATTTTCAAATTTAGGAATCGATTAATCAGATTGTTGGATCTCAGTATTTACTTGTATAACATTGTTTCTGGTATCTGTTTCTGGTAATTGTGTCTGCCATTAAAATGTACGACCAACCTCACCTTTGCAGCACAGTGGCAGTACTGCCAAGAGGTTAATCTCAGCAATTGTTGAATGAGATCTAATGGGCGATCCTGATAGACACTGGTGGTAGTCAGGTCAATA
The DNA here is from genome assembly GCF_018555375.3 of Anguilla rostrata. Classification (NCBI taxonomy): domain Eukaryota; kingdom Metazoa; phylum Chordata; class Actinopteri; order Anguilliformes; family Anguillidae; genus Anguilla; species Anguilla rostrata. Next base: position 30,358,078 of record NC_057950.1, on the reverse strand, counting down.
GGAGATTTGGTTTCCGTGTATTGAAGCTATTGTGCGGTTATATTGCCCCACCTAGAGGAGAGCGCGAAACCTCCCCAAACGAGGAAACGACCAGTCCGGGCGGCAAGGGCGTAACCTCCACAACGACCCATTCAAGTAACCTACACAGATCATGCGTTTGCTTATATTTTAGAAAACAGCATTAAAATTAAACTCACAGGATGAATGTATTAATTCATTGGTTAATTGTATTGGTAGGCTATATGCATAATATTTAATAATATGTATTTATTACGTCTCACGTAAATTGTTATTTATTATGAACAATTTTGATTAGATGCATGCTGGTAGTTTTCCAAATTGTACAATGCATAATAACTTAACAAAAATTTAATTCATTTTTTAAATAAAATGATTCAGAAAACAACAGGTTAATAAACGAACAACAAAAAAAAGAATAATAATAAAATAAAACGAAACGAAACAAATAATGAAAATTCAGTTTTCCCATTTGCCATGGTGTCCTGTTAGGCAAGTGTATATAATTTCTATTTCTGACGAGGACTAAACATACTCCTTATATTCTTCCAACTTCAGCAATGTTGACTTAAGCATTGTTTCTTGAAATTGTCGTTGAAATCATCATTGGAATTGTCGTTTAACACTCTTGTATGACGTCTGTTTTGGCCAACGAAATTGAATACCTTGTTTGTTCTTTAGTGTTTCTGTTGCTTATCTTGTTGTTGTTGTTGTGGTTGATGATGTTGATGATGTTCTACCTCATGATTTCCTTGACTGTTGAATTTGTAGTTGACCACTAAACACATTATTTCCCTCCGAATCATTGAGTAATGACTGGAATATAGTCTATCACAAGAAAGGTCTTTTGGTTCTATTTAATCGTGTTCGAGACATTCTAATTGACTCTATTTAAGCTCATTTTATGTGGCTCAACTTAACCGTTTCACAACATAAGTTCGTTCGGACATGCTGCATAATAAATCATAAATCAAAGGATATCCCTAATAGTTCAATCGCAGAAAGCAAGTTTCGAGATTTTTGGGAGCCTACGTAAACAAAGTGTAATTAAATTACGCGCAACTACAGAGGAAATCGGTGGACTGAAATTACTCCCGTATGGAACTATCGCGTAGGCGCATTTAAAGGGTTACAGGAACACAGAGTTTAAAGGACATTGAGGTAGGCGCATTTTCCATTGACTAGAGAACATTGGCAGCTGTTGAAAAGACACAATGACAAGTATGGCAGAGTCGCCATAAATGAAACAGTTTCCTTTTTTTTTGTTTTCGGATTTTGTTCATTTACTCAGAAAATATTTAGCCATAGCATTATGTATTTTTCTTTTAACTGCTTTGAGATGTAAGTAGTCATTTCAATTCCATTCATAACTTAATCGAGTCGGATACAATTAAAACCAATATACACGCATTCCGATGTTACATGCATGCCAGGTGCGGAATAATTGTATCAGTTACTAAATGAAAATTACCTGTAATGTGCGTACGCAGGTATTTTTATACACACAGCCTACTAGTGTTAATCAAGGAAACACATTTTCAATGGTTAGGTGAGACCAGTCACATCCTCAGACTATGCAACATAGGGCTTTATTCATGGGAAAAAAGACTGTGCGTAAACATCGACGTACAAGCAACTTCGTAACTTACCGTGAGTTGTGGTAACAACTCAATGAAGAAATCGATGAAGAAAGCTGCTCCTGTTTGTTTCTTAACACCCAGGTAAGCTTTTACAAAGCAAATAGCTGACCATACAGACCAATCTGGAGTGTACTTATTATGAATGGCTGTCATCAGGTGGTTGTTTCTGTTCCATTTATGATCACTTGGAACATCAGCAGATGATTATATGACAACGCAGCAAGAAAGTTAGTTGAACACATTCAACATATTAAACACTACACAGTAAATGTAGATGGTTTTCAACACAATCTGAAGCCCCCTCCGTGACCTCCCTGGGTACTAACCCTCTCGTTTTCTCTTTAGATGCCATTCTGCAAACATGTAACAGCAGAAAAGCACGTTTTTGGTTACAGCAACTCGGCATAACTGTAACACCTGTCACATTTATACAGAGGGGGACGTATTTTATTCGGTCACTTAGCATCCAAGCCGAAAAAACGCGGTTCCTTGACAAAAGATGTTCGATTTTAAAGATGTAGCCAGTTATTTAACTTACAGTAATTATTTGCGCAAACACCATTTATTTATTTATTTATTTATTTATTTATTTATTTATTTATTTATTTATTTATTTATTTATCCTTGTCCGGTGGATGGAGACCGCTTTGACTCTGGAATCGTTTGACCAATGAGTAAAAAATAACATTTTAATAATAAAAATCAATACTTTAAAATATGTCTTACAGCTGTAATTTCAAGTCACCACACCCCTCTCCCCCGACAGACGCACACGCACCATTAAAAAAAAAATCAAAGCACCCATAGTTATGGTCTCATCCCGAACCTTAGGCTACCGTTCATACGTCTGGCATATCCTGAGCATGGATGGCATTGTGATGGAGAGGATCAAATTGTGAACTCGCCTTTTGAATTCCCGAAGGTTAAGTATGCCAATCATGAGTCCCAGAGCACGCAACAGTGGAACTATGTTGACTAAAACTGTGGCCTGGAGCGGTACACTAAACGTAGTATGCCACCATCTCAGAACTTCAAATTAAATAAAAAGAGATGCCACGTTTCGAACTACAGGCAAAGGTCCATGGAATCTAATTTAAATCTCTAGCTTTTAACACCTTTTTCTTTGCAGGTAAAAACAGCCGTTGGTAATCTGTCCAATGTATAATTTTTTTAATGTTTTCCTGTCATGTTGATCAAGACTTAACACCATTTAAAAAAGTTACAGGAAAATGTATTCTATGGGCGGCATGGTGGTGCAGTGGGTAGCACTGTCGCCTCACAGTAAGAAGGTTGTGGGTTCAAATCTCGGCTTGGGGCCTTGCTGTGTGGAGATTGCATGTTCTCCCCGTGTCCGCGTGGGTTTCCTCCGGGTATTCCAGTTTCCTCCCACATTCCAAAGACATGCAGGTAGTATAATTGGAGACTCTCAATTTCCCCTAGGTATGAATGTGTGAGTGAATGTTGTGTGTGCCCTGCGATAGATTGGCAGCCTGTCCAGGGTGTATTCATGCCTCTTGTCCAATGCATGCTGGGATAGGCTCCAGCACCCCCTCTGACCTTGCTCAGGTAAAGTGGGTATAGATAATGGATGGATGGATGTATTCTATTTAAATACAGTTTCAGTAATTTTTTTGCAAAATTAAAATACACAATGCAGGCTTAGGCCTCAAATTAATAGCCATGACCATTGTTTTTTTATTTTTTATTTTTTGTAATACAATTAAGCTAATTTCTTTCTCTCTTTGTTTCCCTTTTGATATCTTACTCATTATCTATACATTGCACAGTGAAGGAAAGTGTAATGTGATTTGATTAACAGGACTTCGACACAAAGGCTGTGTTTAAAAAGTCACTTTCCATAACGCTCCCTTGTTACCATAGTTTCTACAGCAGGACTGTCAGGCTTTGTTGGCATTCTGTCATATTGCATAGCAGTAATCTACAATGACAGAAACCCATTCAAGACCCTTGGACCAGCCCGAAAACCCTGTGTGGTCACTCAGAATTTTATAGGGAGCTCAAACTCCACTCCTGGAGAATTGTGGTATCTGCAGTTTTTGTGTGGTTTCCGTTCAATCAGCAACCAGTATAGGTTTTCAGAGCAAGGTGAGTGGGCCAATCAGTGGCTTAAATTAAACGCTTAAGTGCTGAGATACATCAAAAACGGCAGACACCGAGAGCCTCTGGGATTCGAGTTTGAGATGCGTGCTCTGTGGAACTCTCCAGTGGCACATAGAAACATTGCAGGCATCACAAATGAAGTTTCACCTGCAAACTCTGATGTGGGAGCTCTGGGAATCTGAGCCTTGCTCTGGGAGTCTGTGGTCCTCTACACTGCCACATACGTGCAACGGCAACAACGGCAGCTGTCGAACAGAAGACCCCGCCCACTGCATAAGAAATGCACGGCGGTGGAAGGGGTGGTGAAAAAGATCTGATTTGTCAAAAAAGCATTTTGAGCGATGACAAGTCCCTCTGTGCCAGAAGAGAAACAGCATTGCTACGAGCCCAGCCTCTGTAGCTCCCCTCTGTACCACGGGGGGATTGAGTTGGGTTATTCACACACAGGAGCCCAGACCGTCCGCTTAAAAACTCAAACAGAAAAGAGGCTTCACGGAGTCAAAGAGCCATCATCGCATTGCTGACAGCCAGGTCATGCGGGCTGCGCTCGGCGAGGTTACTGGCTTCTGAGTGACCAGGTGCTTTCCGTTGCACGTGCACATTGTGTTTGCAGTTGTAGTCGCGCACAGAATTGATTCGTTTAAGGAAATGCCACAGTGCTACAAATCGACTCGGAACTGACTGACTTCGAGCAAATACTCACGCAGACTGAGAAGTTCCTTAAGCGGTTCTGAGCTTGTGATTTATTCAGTGCGCGTCTTCAGATTCAGGACCCCGCAACAAATCAATGCATTTGAGGAAGCATCGCTTATTCTGTCACAAAATCAAGAACTGGACTTGCCACTAAAATCTCAGAGGATAAAAACAATGAAGATGGATTCAATGAAGATGTGGCCTTAAAAACAATGACTCACAATTAAATGTTTTTGGGGTTTTTTTACTCTCAGTTTGTCAAGGTCAGGGACCACAAATAAAACAAACAAAAAAAAAAACTTTTGGGGTGAAAATAACTCTGTACATCCTTGCTTGAAAATAAAATGTCTCCTAATTTTTAGAGTTTTTTCAGTTTCTTCCTCCAATTTGCATCCTCTGTTTTCAGTTCAGGAGAGCATGGGTAAGCATGGAGGATTGTGGTATCTGTAGTTTTTGTGTGGTTTCCTTTCAATCAGCAACCAGGATTGGTATTGGGAGCAAGGTGAGAGGGTAAATAAGTGGCTTAAATTAAGCATTTAAGTGCTGAGATACATTGGATAAGCATGTCCTTTCCTCTTAAGCAGATGAGGTCAACCATCGCTTCTTACCTCACAGACGTGAGGCAGAGGAACACACTCCATGTGCTGCTCAACAAACAAATGAGCAGTTGCCCGTTTGACCAGTGGGGGTCACTGGTGCCTGCTAAGAGGCTGTTGCCCGGGGCAACAGGACCCCTCCCGTCTCTTAGTGACTCGCTGTGAATGGCCCCTGTGGGGCTGCTGGCCTCAGTCTCACCCACACTGTCTGGGCTTCATACCATGGAGTTCATCCATACACTAGGGCAATGCCAAAGGAGCAGCCTCTTTTATTTATGCATTTATTTATTTGACTCTGAAATCGTTTGACCAATGAGTAAAAAAAATGATACTTTATGATAAAAAAACAATACTTTACATCTCTAAATTCAATTTACCCACCACTAAAGTTATACGCCCTCCCAACAAACACACACATACACTTTTAATAAATTTTTTCTAGGCTCCTGATCAAGACTGAGTGAGCTGATAAAGTTGTTCCACCCGGAGTCAGTCATCAGGATTTACCCCTGTACACGATCTGCCTGTTCAACCCATTCTGTCGCCTAGGAACAGGAACTGTGCCCCTCCGACTGTACACACCTGGACTGGCGACCCAGTTCAGCCGCCTGATGTGCCGGCTGTGTCTGTCGAGTTCGGCTCCCCTGTGTGTTTCTCCTGTGCTCTAACCTGTGCTGAGAGCAGAGTGGTCCTGGGGGGGTGTGGGGTTCTTCTGGGCTCTGACCTGTGCTGGGAGCATTGTGGTCCTGGGGGGCGAGGGATTCTCCTGCGCTCTAACCTGTGCCAGGTGCCCCTGCAAGCACAACAATTCCTCAGAGGCTAACCCAGATAAGTAAACAGCCTAAAAAAAAATACCATCACCTTTTTAGGCCTCGGATTACCAGGAAAATGGCTTCGCCATGGAGTCTGTTCCCCTGTGTGAGAAAGAGCTGGGGAGGTCACAATCCATAAAGAAAGTTCATACACAAATGAAGATGGGGAAAAAATCTATTCAAACAAACTTAAATAAGCAATCTGTAAGCTCTGATGTTCCCAGCTGAACCTATACCTTTGAAGCACTGATAATCCTGTGTTGTTCAATATGTATTTTGTGTACGTTTTATATTGTGACCTGCACAAAATACACATCGAACGAAACAGGATTTAGTTCTAAAACCCGTTGTAGTCATGACGATCAAAGCCAGGTTGATAGTGAAATACGTTTCAGCCCTGTGAAGCAATTATAGCGCTGTGCTAACATCATGGGAAATGTATTTTGATCTCTGTTCCTCCAAGAGGGGATCTCCTCCTCATTTTATACAAATATGTAGAGTTTTTAATCAAATGTTACATCCAACAGGGAGAGAGGCAAACATCCTAAAGGAATTAATCTTATCATGACCCAGCCTCTGAATTCACGCTTAGCACAAGCTTTGTAGGACAGAGGTGAGTGTGTGTGTGTGTATGTGTGTGTGCATGTGCATGTGTGTGTGTGTGTGTGTGTATGAAGCCAAAGAAAACAAAAATTTACAGGCGCTTGCAGTGGTGCAAGTTTTTATAACGCTAATTAAAAAATATTCACTACCACAAACTCAGAGAAAAAAGAAATCAGTAAAGACTCTAATCTAATATAAAAACCGAGCCTTAGTAGGGTTCATTAAAACACCATGGTGCCATGGTAATTCCTTTCTACAGGTGTTATTGAAACTATTATTGAATAAAAATAATTATTATTTTAAATGTGCACTGCATATATCAGTATATATATATCAGGGGATGTGAGTAATAAAATGTTTCCATACATAACCCCATGGTCTCATTCAATACTTAATTACTAAATAAAGTATCTCAATCTGAAAGAAATCTATGTGCTGGAAATGTGGATACAGCAGTGTTTATTGCAGACCCATGCACAGCCTTTTTTGGGGAACATATGCTCAGAATAATAAAGGGCACCCTAAACCTTTGGTTAGAAAAAACTTTATTTGCACAGTGCTTTTTAGAACATGGTATGTGTTATGTGTTTGTGTATGTGTGTGCATGTGTGCGTGTGCGTGTGTGTGTGTGTGTGTGTGTTTACATAGATTGGTGTCTATCTGTGCATTTATCTGGTCCAGTGGTCCACTGGTCCAGTTCCTGTCTTCCTGTTGCAAATTTAATTTAATTTAGAAAAATACAATCAGAATGACCCTTAATAAGTTCTCATTTGTGCATTCCCATTGCATACTCCAGTTTTTAATATTTTCTGCTGAACAGCTGTTCTCAAACTTGGCATCCAAGCCCACATTTCGTGAGCACTCCACTGAACAGTAAACACTGTGTTCTTATCTATATCTGAATCTATAGACATTTCTGCCCTGGTTTCATTGTAGGAGACATTCACAGTGACAATGCTGGATACACAATACCTTAGAGTGATGCATTCATGATACAGCAGCTTTTAAAGACTCATTGTACGCGTGGAAATACGCGAGACCGGCAGTGGCATCCTTATCAATCAGTAAGACCCACCTAGAGTTCCTGATTATCTGGAGTGAAGCCTCTTTGTTTACTGACCACGTTAACTGTACTCCACTAACTTTGAAAAGACCTTTGTTACCTGGAGGATCTCAGATGTGAAGAAAAGCGAGCTTTTCATTTCCTCACATTTTGAGCCTTTCATGGCTGGTGTCTAACCCCTCCAAAATGTCCAGGTCACTGCTGCCTCAGACGGATATAACTCTGCCGACCTCTCCCCCACCATCATTGTCCTCACTGGTTACACCCATTGGAAATAAAGCAGTGGGGTGCTGACAGACCTGGGTAAAATATGTATTTGTTTTGGATTCAAATACTTTTCTACAGTTTACTGATCTTGTCTGGTGTATTGAAAAGTGCAAGCCCCTCCTTCTGGTCATATTGGCAGGCTTGATTACACCAGGCAAGATGAATAGAGCACAGAAAAGTACCTGAATCCAAAACAAATACGCATTTGACCCAGGTCTGGATGCTGGGTATCTGTTAAAGCACTGTTCCATGTGTGGATGGGTCCCATGGTCTGGTGTCTGTTAAGGCTCTGTTCTAGTGTGTGGATGAGCCCCATGGTCTGATATCTGTTAAGGCTCTGTTCCAGTGTGTGGATGAGCCCCATGGTCTGATATCTGTTAAGGCTCTGTTCCAGTGTTTGGATGTTAAGGCTCTGTTCCAGTGTGTGAATGGGTCCCATGGTCTGATATCTGTTAAGGCTCTGTTCTAGTGTGTGGATGGGCCCCATGGTCTGATATCTGTTAAGGCTCTGTTCTAGTGTGTGGATGAGCCCCATGGTCTGATATCTGTTAAGGCTCTGTTCCAGTGTGTGGATGGGCCCCATGGTCTGATATCTGTTAAGGCTCTGTTCCAGTGTGTGGATGGGCCCATGGTCTGATATCTGTTAAGGCTCTGTTCCAGTGTGTGGATGGGCCCCATGGTCTGATATCTGTTAACGCTCCAGTGTGTGGATGGGACCCAAAGTGCACATACCTGCTTACTAGCCTACTACTACTTTAATAGTAATTGACAAATAATAATAATAATAATAATAATACATGGGAACTCTTTACTTATAACTTATAAATCTTACCCGTAAAATTGCATTTTTATCCCAGTCCTCATTGCAATGCTGAAGTGTCAGACACTCCCTGTCCCTGTTTGAGTGAGTGGTTTTTGAAAGCAGGCGAGCTCAGGGCTCGGAGCACAGCGAGCGGACGGGAGGGAAGTTAAAACTGTACCATTAAAGAGCACACAAAATTGCGTCTTTGTGCGCGGCCTTTTGTGTCCCTTTAGAGGAGCGGTCCGTCCCTGAAAGAGGCAGGGAGAAAGGGCTCCACGGGTATTGGGTTCCCATGGGGAACAATGGCAGGCGTTTCGCCTTGCAGTGCGTGGGCGCGCTCCCTCTCTAACACCGCCCATCAAAGACTCATAAACAAAGTCCGGCGAAATTCGGTAAGAGTATATGCAATCCGGTAAAGGACACATTCATACAAACCAAGGGCCAAAGCTTAGGAAGGCAGTGGTGATAAGTACTGTTAATATAAAGAGTGTTTATCTTTTTCAAGCAGGTTGAAATAATCTATATATGGGATGTCCATGAAACATATTCACCAAAAACTAAACATCTGAGCTGTGGGTCGTATTTCAAAATGCACTATTATTCTCAAAAAGATAAATTTGTACAGAATTTGCTTAAGTAATGAACCCCATTTTGAAATGTAAGCCACATCACAGACCATTTCTGTATCAAGATGGCTTATTTTTGGTTTTAAGTGTTTGTCTGGTATTCCTTTCAATAATAATAATAATAATAATAATAATAATAATAATAATAATAATAATTGTTATTATTATTATTATTATTATAACAGCAAGAACAACAACAATAACAATAATAAATACAATTATAAGCAGCAGTTGAAGCAGTTATTTGTTGAGATCAGAAATTGCCCAGTATAAAGAAGGACTTCTTCAACCCTAATGTTCCTGCTGCACTCTTATGCGCACAAGCTCCCAGATGATACACATTTGAATAGGAAAATTCAAATTAGCTGCTGTCACGTCAGCCAAAGGGAAAAGGAATTTAAAAAACCTCCGACTAGCTGTATGGTTCGGTCACGATGAAGGCTCTCTAGATCCATTTAAACTCGCCTGCCCAGTAACATCCCCGTGAAGTGTCCCTTTGGGAAGCTTGATTTCACATACGAGCCAGAAGACTCCTTTCCTTTATTAGCGGCTAAGCTCTTTATACTTGTTCCATATTGCAGGAGGTTACAAGTCTCGGCTTTATTGTCTTACATTATTGAAAATCTAGATTCTGGCAGCCATTTCCCTGAGGTCAAGCTTTGTCCAAGAATACATTCTCATTTCAGCGCGAGTGGTGCGCTGTATTAAGAGATGACGGCGGAGCTCGTGCCATTCATTCTCTCAAATCCCTCCCGATTGGCTCGGTATAAACTTCAGCATTTCCCAGTCGCTTCCCGTGCGCTATAAGTAATTCCGTGATAACTTAAAAAGCAGCGGCTATGACATCTATGATTAAAGGCAACAGCCGGGGCATCGCTGTCATGTCTTTGAGCTTTTTTATGAGACGATCTGACAGCTGCCATATTAAAGTCAAGGCAGCTACTGTCTTAAATCCACCCAAATGCTGAAAGCAAAACACACGTTATTTTCGTTCTCGCTTCATCTTCATTTCATATTATGAGAAGTACATTTAAAACCTCTATTGTGTATGACTTGCAATCATGAGTAAACTTCTTAGAATTTAATAAACAACAAAAGTAAATCAGCAATGGCTGAGTTTCATATCAGAAACTATGCAAACAAATGTTTTACATGCAGTCATTAAAAGACCAACTACATTTTTCTTTGTTCTTGCCTGAGACAAGTTTACACATATTTCTTTATTTCTCAAACCATATTTATTATTATTTATTGCTAGAGAAAAATGTAGCTTTGAACAAAAGTAACCATGTTGCAGGACAAATTGAACAAAGCACAATGTAAATTATTTTGTCTTAAGGCACATATAAATAATGATTGTGGCAATTTCAAAAAAATGGGAGAAACAGTTGTATTAGCACTAGTTCAGAATGAACACATAGCACCATCTAGTGCACACACAGGTTGAGGAAAGAGAGGGAAATAGAGAGAGAGAGTGAGAGAGAGAGAGATAGAGAATTGTCTGATCTTAATGTTGTAATTTAACTTTTTATATGATAAAGTGATATAATGTAAAGATCTAGCAACACCATAGCCTCTCAGAAACCCATACGTGTGATTTTGAATGCAACCTTCATTAGGGATTTTGCTTTGTTGTCTATATTTAACTATACATGACTTTTCTTCAATTCAATTGTGCATTTGCCTTAGTAGTTATATGTTCTGGCTGAGATGGTATGTCTATTTTAAGCAGTTAGGTAGCTAATATCCCTAGCTAGATCCGATGAGTGCTTTTTTTTTTTGCTAAACAGGACAAGCAAATCAAAATTACACCATTGTACTAAGGTTGTGCTCCCAAATCTGCTTTATGTTGTAAATAGTTGCTTTATAAGTACAGTAGGTTACCATCACACGTGTGATTCATGTGTTTGTGACATGAGCAAAAATGTTTTCACAATATTTGCAGAAAAAAATAAAAATGTAACCCAATGCAGGCAACTTCTCAGTAATTGTCTCGATTTTTTTATCATTGCCATTCCGATAAACCTGTTGATTAATTGATTATGCCCTTCAGTAATCGAAAAAACACAACTTTCTCAATCATGACAAAATATTTGACAACAGTCTGGAAACCCAGCTGGCAAAATACAATGACAGAGGGACAGATTACAGACAGCCAATCAACAACAACTAACACATTTTTTCTGTCCAATCACTGGAAGACTCCTTCTGATTCACCAACTACTTTAACTTCTGGAGAATTGAATCTGAGCCAAGTACCTTGAGTCTGCTGAGGCGTATCTGTTTTACAACACACTTTGTATATTTCACCCCGGGCATTTCGAAACTGGAGATGCACACCAACCTTAGTGTGGACAGTGGATGTTAATCTGTGAGCTAATTTCACAAATGAAGTTGCTTTTCAAACATCTATACGTGATTCCGGGCAATTTTATTTATTTATTTATTTATTTATTTATTTATTTATTTATTTATTTATTCAAAGCAGCCAATATATTTGCCACCCACTTCTGATATCTTTTCTATATTTATGTTTATGCAAAATTAGATTTCACAAGAGAAGAAATAGGATATCATACAATATGTGCTAGATTTGGGGTAAGTTTTGTTATTTTATTTATTTATTTATTTATTTAGTTATTTGAAGCGCTGTCTGATGGATCTTTTCAGGAGGCCAAATGGCAAAATTAGCTAGAGGCAAAAAAAATAAGTGCTGTAATCGTGACATAAGTGGAGTCAGTGATTTATGGATTTCAATAACTGCCGGCTAAATATGATTGAAAATTTAGTGGGCCGGTACTGCATCAAAATTTCATACTGCGCCTGGAGGGGCTTTCTGGCGATATGCGATAAAATAACAACCTTTGAACCCATCTTGACATTACACTTGCAGTACAGTAGGTCAAATACTGCTGCTAAACCTCACATACCTCCTCATTTAAAGGAAACACAATGGCTTTTTGTAACACATTGAAGATTTACTTGGTTTAAAGTGTGATTCTTTTGAGTACATGATTCTGTTTAACGTTACTTAAATGTGTGATAAAATTATTCTGTGCAGACTACGACGAGAGTCCAAATCTGGATCATAAGCAAGTGTTATGAAAATCCCACATCATCAAATTCATTCTGGGTGATGAAAGTTGTGAAAAACCCCCCACACGCACACACATACACACCCACACCCAAAGATTGATCTCTGTTTAAATATTGTGTATTGTGAAACACACTGATATTATTTTATCATTATCATTTGTAAAATGACCATTGATGACAAAAGTACCTGCAAGTGTAGGGGAGTACATTTGTTTTTTTCCAACAGTCAAACTGAACTGCTAAACCAGATGTTGTAGGCTATGGGACCTATCAATACACAAAAAACATGCTTTTAATGATCTGCAACTGTCAAATTAGTCAGTACAGAGGAGGCAGTAGTATTATGAATTAGATGTTTTCCGTGAAGACAAATAGTCCTGTTGGACGAGCTGAAGACTTCCTAGATCTTTTACAGCAGTAATGCCATGTCTGTAATGTATCCCAAGCTTTTCATTGTGTGGGATTCCATGGGCTTTGGGTCACTGAAAAATATTTGCCACAACAGCCATTTATACATTAATAAAACAGAATAATTCAATCTGCCCGAATGGCTTGGAAGAGGATCATTTCAAATATAGCTTGGAAGTAAAATTTAGAAGTGGAATTTAGTACCATAAAAATTTAAGGCTACATATTTGCTTTATAAAGACAGAAAACACATGAACTAAAACATTCAACAGAAACCTCTGGGATTACAATTTTCAATTTAATAGTTCGTTTTTTGGGCATTTAACTGTCATTTCTGACTATGATTATGATGAAAGGCAGTGGCAGAATGGCGTTGAATCACAGGTGCACTGGGTTACTGTACAGAGTGAAAGGAGCACCGAGCATCTGGATGAAGAGGCAACGGTCTGAGGACTGAACAAACACTCGGCCTTCACTTGCAATTTAGCATGTCGAGCAACAGGAGGAGCCTCGGGTCTCAAACTACCCCTCGAAAACCCAAACAAACGCCAAAAAAACGAGCCAACTGAATTATTGATCAATGTTTCGCCTTCTTTATTCCTCCTTCTTCTTCTTTTGTGTTTGGAATCATCGAGAGCGCTCGGAGTTACGAGGAGACTGACAGCGCGCGTCGGGCGAGCGCCCGGAGCTCGCAGAGAAGGTCCGACCGCTGTTGTCCAGCGCGCGGCTCGTCTGTAGACGGGGATGACCCGAATGAAACGCTAATGAGCGGTTTGAAGGACCTTCCACAGGGTGCCGGGAGCATGCCCTCTACAGTAAACACAAGGGGGGGCGGGGTGTATTCAGGGACGACCCGACACAGCAGGATGCTAATTTCGCTGGTAAACCGCGAGCAGAACCACCGCGTGGAGATCCCATAGCTCTGCACGGAAGAGTCAGCGGAGGCTACACACGGATATTTTCCAGCAATAACATTCCAATAAAGTCCTGACAGCGCCGGTTAGCTGATGGATGACGGGCTGAGTAATGAGTTTGCTTAAACCGTCAGGGTAAACAGTATGACGTAAAGCAGAGTTCATTTCCACCATTAGAGCAAACAGTAGTTATACGCAGTGAAAAGCGGAGGTCCCTTTTCACTGCATTTAATTCTATGCACTTTATCATACCTCATATAAAAAAAAAATATTAAAGCTCTAACAACATTAAAGCAAAATGCAAGAAGTCAAACATTCACGAAAATCAAGCACAGCTACCTGTTGCTTATTATGCAAAAAGAAGAAATACTTAAAAGCATTTTTGTCCATCAAAACATGCAGTTCATCTTCCTGAACTCAGTAGCCAATTTCATTGACAGTTTGAAAGAAGAAACTGCTGATGATGTCTGTCCGATGAACGGCTGGGAAAATAATCATTTGAAGCTAAAATGTAGTGAATGTGAATGACATTATACCTCCGTCTTTTCAGATTAGGGAAATTGGAAATGGCATTTTGCAAATGTAGTTCAGCCCACACTGAGGCAGAGGGCCATCCATCAGCAAATATTTCCCAGGAACATGTGCATGTGTAAAATCATCTCTGGTAGAGTGCGTTTACATCTAATAGAGTAAATTTGGTGTATTTTGGGCTCTGTTGATCTGTGTAGAGTTGATTTCATATTGAGAGTTCTTGCTGTTTGAATGATCTCCTCCCACAGCGCTTTTCCAGGAGCCTGTGGGCTAAGTCTCATAACTTCCTTAGACCCGGCCACTCATTTTTGTCCCCTGTAAGGGACATAAGTCTGGCCTTCTTCTCGAAAACCATATATTCTACTACACTGAAACCTACACTACAAAGACATTTAGTAAAGATGTATTAAGAGAGTGAAAAAGCTCTCCTTCAGCAGGTGGTAGCTCTCCTGCAGTACTCTGTGAGCTGTAAGGTGTATTAAGAGAGTGATAAAGCTGTCCTTCAGTAGGTGCTAGCTCTGCTGTAGTGCTGTGTGGTCTGTAAGGGGTATTAAGGGAATGATAAAGCTGTGCTAGATCTCCTGTAGTGCTGTGTGGCCTTTAAGGTGTATTAAGAGAGTGATAAAGCTGTCCTTCAGTAGGTGCTATCTCTCCTGTAGTGCTCTGTGGAGTGTAAGGTGTCTAAAGAGAGTGATAAAGCACCTTCTACAAACGCACCTTGACTCTAGGCAATCCGGGGAGAAAGAAATGTTTTTTAAAAATGTTAAAGGTTTCCTTATCTGAACATTAAAGAACAAGACAGTGTTGAAGTAAGCACAAAGATAAAACCCCTTTCTTTTGGTCCCACTGTTGCCTAAAAGATTTTAGTAGTCTAAGCTGTGTACATGTCCCCACTGTCTGTGGCTTTGTCGGTTCATAGATGAAGGCAGTAGCACACAGAATTGTAAATGAATTCTGAATTAAAAGTTTGATTTCCTTGTCCATATTGTCCATATTCAGCATTATCTATACTATGATCTAGCAAAACTTGATTTATCTGGAGAGTGTCATGTTATTTATCCGGAAGCGTTTCTCTAGAATGGAACCCTGACCCTAAAAAGTAAATAAATAAAAATAACTTATATAAAATAAATAAATAAATGAAGCACACAAATCAATCTTTCTTGTCTGGTAGATTTAGCCAACAGCCATAGAAAGCAGCAGGCTGGTTTGTTTGCCTGGTGTGAAAGAAACAAGCTAATATATTGGGCACTGAATAACCATCTCTGAACAGCCTCCAGCTGTTCTATAATGAATTCCCACATGAACGGGGGGAGCCATCGGGATAGCTGCTTCACTGCAGGCGCAATGCGAAGCTGACGGCTCACCTTATTCGACAGAACTGAGTGAATAACGAGTATGCAGTTCTTCATCAGCTTGGCTTAAAGGTTTAAATAAAACGAGTCTTACGTCACAGATGAAGGAAGGGATACGCGGAAGCTCATTTAACAGCGGAAAACCAAAGCGAAAGTGTTTACCCCGTGGAGTGCAACGCGACGCCCGAGGACTGATGGTGGAAAGATCAAAGATATTTTCTTTCTTGGAGTTTGTTTAACCATGAAAGCAAGGTGTCGGTGTTTCCGCGAGGAAGAGTAGACGAGAGCCAGAACGTATCGTTATCTTTGACAATAAACATAAGGTCTAAGAATTATTGTAGAAGATGCGCAAATAATATCGTATTCTACTGAAAATGCCAGTCTGGGGAGAATATGGAATAATCTCCACAATGCAGAGCGATGACACTTTCTTTGTGTTGTACAATATGAAGAATTATGTAGCTTGTCTGCTGTATTTACCATTCTTGTTTGATAGATTAGTAAAGAAGTAAAGACTAATCATGCCATATACTATTTGAAATATGTTTTGTTTTTGCATTTATAATGACTTTTGAAAATTCAATATAATATAAAGTAGCTTATAGTAATCACAATAAACATCACACTATATATTATGATTAGATTAATTTGAACAGAAAGGTAGTATCATATAGTAAATGTTTCATAAAGTAATATAAAGATATACTAGAAATGTTAAAATGTTTAATACTCTTTTAATCAAAATGTCAGATTTTAATGATATCAGAGATCATAGCATCATGGGGTTGAGCACAAAATCTTCTTAAAGCTCTTCACTGGAGTCCAAAAACCCACTCCAGCTGGTCCACACACCCCTCAAAGAGAAACTGGAACAGGAATGAGCCTGGCCATCATCATCAACCACAAAGTCATCATAACTAAGCAACAAGCTTTTCTCAGATCATTTAAAACAAGGGAGTTTACTATTTAATTACAAATACGGATGTTTGTATATGGACTATTTCAATATTTTATAAGCATCGTCATTTATCTTTAGGCACGTGAATGCAAGTATATCCCTGAGAATCGTATTCTAAACTGGTGTTAATGGAGAGCATAGCATCTCATCTACGCCACAGCGTGATGCCCGGAGATGGCTGTGTTGGTGGAGGACAATGCTGCAGATTGTGGGAGCAGGTTATGCTCCCTCATAGTCATAGATTTTACCTTGAAATAAAAGTCACAGGAGTTACCATTATTTCACAAACAAGCACACACTCTGAATGAAAACAATTCTGTGTTGATGGAATGATGTTCAATATGTCAAACTGTTTCATTTGCTAACTGCATTGACACATTATAATGCTCTTCATGCTGGTGTTTGCAAATTCAGTAGCAGTGTCTGTTCCCTCTACAGTCAGGGAGGCCTTCAGGACCTTAGACAGCAGCAGTGTCTGTTCCCTCTACAGCCAGGGAGGCCTACAGGACCTTGGACAGCAGCTGCCTCACACACAGGCCAGCTCACCTGTGGCTGGTCAGCAATCAGCACAGGTGTAGCTCATTGCTTTCATTAGGCCAGTTATAAAACCTCCTGAGGTGTTTGTGAAATTTTTTTTTTCTTTTGTTTCCTTTTTGAATGCAGCAATTGTGCGTCATTCTTTCCAACCATCTGAACCACCCTAAACTATTTCCTCTCGGCCTCTCAAAGAGGATAAGTCTGTTTTGTTCTTTTTAGTGCCCATATTTGGGATATCGTACTTATTCTGCTTCAGGTTTGTTAGAAATTAACCAGCGTAAAGCTATTTCTTGCATTCTTTCTGGGCATTATTAATTCAGTCACAGCTCTGCACAGTGACACAGGACTACAGATGGACCCTTGTCTTTGTAATCTACTCCAGGACCCAACAATGCCAATGTGTGGACAGGCATGCGAGCACAATGATAAAAACCCAGTTATTCTGCATTACTAGTGAACTACCAGTGGTTAGATTGAATGCACCCCTGCATGACAGGGTTTTACTTCTCTGCAATATAAAGGGAAGAACCTCTCACCCTTTCTTTTATTGATTTTATACTGCACACAGATGAAAGAAAATCTTAGCAGTAGTTTAAGCTGGACCCAGGGGTATCCTGAATCCAAAGTTGTGCTTTTTCGTCTTCCTGATATGAATCTCAACATAAATCCTTTCAAGAAATGATTGGCAAAAGTGGATATAGTGGGTTCTTTGATGGTGGGAAGGAGTTTAACCTCCGACATGAAAGGTCTCTGGCATTCTAGGGATTGCAAAACTTTAGGTACTTTTGTGCTGCTTCCAACTGCTTTCCAGTTTCCATGATGAATCTACATGATCAACATGATTCTGATAATATCAGTTTGCTATATTTTAAGTTTCTGAATGATCTGCTTGTGATCCTGTTCTATAAAGCA
The DNA here is from genome assembly GCF_018555375.3 of Anguilla rostrata. Classification (NCBI taxonomy): domain Eukaryota; kingdom Metazoa; phylum Chordata; class Actinopteri; order Anguilliformes; family Anguillidae; genus Anguilla; species Anguilla rostrata. Next base: position 30,340,126 of record NC_057950.1, on the reverse strand, counting down.
GTTTTCAGATCCTTATTATTTTTATTTTTTTACCAATAGTAAAACATGGTTTGGGTAACAAAACCGTGTTTGTCCATCTTTTGGGCCAGTCAAATGTGGATTTCTTGTGAGGGTATATTATATATTCAAACACACAAAGAGTTTTGGTTATATTAAAATCTTTACCATCCTCATTGTCATGTGCAGATATAATATCATGTATTTTGCAGTGCAGACTATTACACACTTAGCGCTCAGTTAGACAAAGTGCAATAAGTTGTTTTTTAGTAGTTGATTGCCAGATATTGAACTCAAACATTTTTATCTATCACAATTGCATTATAGCTCGAATGTTAATGTTCAATGGTCAGTAAAGGGGTTTGTTTTTATCCACTTTTCTTTAAAGAATTGACTGAATTTACAAAGTACTGTAACTTTTTCATTGAATTCATTTTGGTACAGTGTTTATAGGTCATAGGAGGAATTTAAATATATAGCTAAAAAAAGCTCACCATCATCTATAGCATAGAATAGTCTTTGCCATGAGGGTCACGTGTAATATAAGGTTGCACATGGTTAAACTTTATTATTGTTTTACAAATAATGCATCATTAAGAATGAATAAATTCCACTGTATGTGGTGAAGAATTGTTGTAAATGGAGCTTTTGCGTAGGCCAATGCCTCTCAGTACTGGAGTTACTGCATCTGTAAGCATTTGGTGACATATGCTTGTATTATCTCATCATGTCCACTAGATGGCTGTAGTTCTCCATCTTTCACAATCTATCGTTCCCATTCGGTCTGTTCCAAGCTCTTTCACATGTTCAAAAATACTGCGGATAACAATATATATATATATATATATTATTATGTTAAATTATTAAATATGGTTCATGTAATTTTCAAGGAAGGCAAAGCATTGTGTAATATATTCTAGCTATACTGTAATTTCTAATGCAATATAAAATAATTAAAAAAATTAAAACCACAAATGTGTGGTACTACTACTATTACTACTACTGCTACTATTACTAATACTTTTATTATTATTATAATTATAATTATATAATAATAATAATTATTATTATTATTATTATCCAGTTTCACAGCAGCCATTTCCATTTACATACCTATATAATATTATATAATAATATTTATATACTCCTGTGTTTCTTGACAGTAGTTTTGATTGGCTCTGCAAGATTCACGTTTTGTTGGGAGTATCATAAGTATCATAAGGGGCTGTTTCCAGTCCATTTAATAGAATTGGAATGGGAGCAGCCATTGGTGCAGATAGACTGGCGAATGAACGTGTATGACAGGCAATATGTTCTTTAATATGTTCATTATCTTTTCCTACCGCTACCATGCACCACATACCATAAGCATATACATATAGTAGAGTATGGAAGTGCTGACAGAGTCCCTTGCTTTATCTTATTTGATATATTTTTTTAAAAAGTCAAAGTGAAAAATACATTATTTTCATTGCGCTGTCTGTCTTTGCTCCATGACGGTTACACTTGGCTTAAGTGTACTTGTGCAGAGTACTCAGTGAAATGCACTCTTCTAAGTGGCTTTGGCTAAGAGCATCAGCTGAATGCTTAATTCGCGAATCGCAAATTGCTCCCAAAAACTAACAGAAATGCACGATTAATTCCGAATCAGGATCAAACAGCCTCAGCCTCGACACCGACGACGGCCTCGCGAGCGAGACCTTCCTCGATTATAGGAATACATCCGAAATAAATAAATAAATAAAACGACGTTGCGATAACGCGGCCTCGATTGATAGCGAACGCTTTGCGGTTGAGGGTGTGGATCGGCAGCCCAGGAAGGCGAGAGCTCTCGTGGAGGACGGTGAGTGTGCCGGAGACGCGGCGCTTTAAAGAGCTCCTCGGAGCTGGAAGCACGTATAAAGCTCGGTAATGAGACGCGGGCTCTCTCCCGGCTTGGCCCTGGGCCCGGAGCCCCGCTCCTCCGTCGATGAACACACCTGCGGCTCCTCATCCGACCGCCGCGCCCCGACAGCTGCGCCCGACCCCCCCATTACCCGCACCCCGGCACCCCCGCGACTAACAGACAGCCTCGGTCTGTGAGCGCCGATACACTTTAACAGGGCAGAGAAACACAAATGGGTGTTTTATTTTATATCTGCAGTGATTATTATACACTTCTTTCATACTGTTCATTCTAGTCTATTATGTTACATTTAAACTCCCGATGCAGTTCAGACTGAGAGATTTGTATAGCAGCGGAGTCCCAGCCTTGATTCAAACCTGTGCCCTTTCCGCTACAGTTCTACTTCTCTTGATATTTCAGTACATCTTTGTCTTTGAAAGCGGGGTTATATAACCCAGCTGAAGTACTCTCCTCCCACCTTACTTGAATGAGTAGCTAGATCATGAGAGCATAACTATACATGCTTTGAGTGAATGTCGTGTTAAAGAACAGAAATGACATGTTTACAAGAAAAAGTAAACTATGCCAGTACTGCAGCCTAATCTTTAAAGCCATGCCTCTGATATTGCAAGCACTGCTGGCAATTCTGTGAATGCTCGTGACATAATCATTTTAAATGGGTTGTGTTTTTTCATGTGCAGATGTTTGTACTGATGTTCATACTATTGTACCTGGACTATTGTAGCAACAGGTCCTGTCCTCTCTGTACTGCAGCGGTGGCCAGTCCTGATCCTGGAGAGCTGCAGGTTCTGCTGGTTTTTGTTGTTACTCTGCTCTTAATTGACCAATTAGAGTAGTCGATTACGCAGTTACCTCACCTGGTTTCTTAGGTCTAAAGTGGTTGTTGTATTTGAGGTGAAAAACAAAAACCAGCAGACCCTCCAAATCAACAGGACCAGGAGGGTATTTCACAAAGTAGGATTACTGAGTTAGGTGGATAACTGCGCTGAATAAAACCAGCTCTTTTTATTTCAGTCTGTGTTCCAGATTTGGGAGGGATCTGGGTATTACTCAGAGCAGTAATCCAGCCAACGCAGCAATCCTGCTTTGCGAAACAGGGCCCAGGGCTGGCCACTCCCACTGTACTGCCCACCAATCACAGCTCAAACAGAATTCAAAAGACAGTAGCTGATCTCCCAGGCTCAGAGGAACAGCTTCTCTATGCCTTCAGCCATTCATCAGATCGAGCTCTGTTTCTCTGCTGGTGTTGGCCAGGGAGGCCTGCTCTTTTTGGTGTTTCTCCCCATGGAAAGCCACTAATTCTCAGCTCACTCCTATTCTCCTCAGCGCCCCCTGGTGGCTCACTCAGGAACCTGCAACTTTCTGAACTGCAAAAACGCATCAAATGTAAAATGCTGAAAAAGGTGGCCCACTTAAAACTCATAGGATCACTTCTTTACTTACTTTCTAAAATGTTAAAAAAAGTACAAATTTGTGCCAAATGGTATGACCAAAAATAACTTTTTCACTTTTTCAAAACGAGTGCCTTGTCTTGTCTTGTCTACTTTTGATTCTTAATCACTTTAAGATTTTAGGACATATTCATTTGTCATCAAGTATTTGTTACACAGTGTGCACCAGAAAACATGCAAGCATTTTGGTACTACACCAACCTAAACTCATGCATTTAAGCTAAGTTCACATCACAGGCCGTGATACTGAATTCATATTATTATTATTTTTTTGCCCTGACTGTTCACCCGCATGTTTATGCCCTGACTGTTCATATGCATGTTTATGCCCTGGCTGTTCACACGCATGTTTATGCCCTGACTGTTCATATGCATGTTTTTGCCCTGAATGTTCACACGCATGTTTATGCCCTGACTGTTCATATGCATGTTTATGCCCTGACTGTTCACACGCATGTTTATGCCCTGACTGTTCATATGCATGTTTATGCCCTGACTGTTCACATGCATGTTTATGCCCTGACTGTTCACCCGCATGTTTATGCCCTGACTGTTCATATGCATGTTTATGCCCTGACTGTTCACACGCATGTTTATGCCCTGACTGTTCACCTGCATGTTTATGCCCTGACTGTTCACACGTCTGTTTTTGCCCTGACTGTTCACATGCATGTTTTTGCCCTGACTGTTCACCCGTATGTTTATGCCCTGACTGTTCACACGCATGTTTTTACACTGACTGTTCATATGCATGTTTTTTGCCCTGACTGTTCATATTAGTGACCAATATTTGACGTGTTGAAGAATGAACAGACCTCTACATTGACAACACAAAACATAACATATTTCTGAGACCGTCCTTCATGGAAACAAATGGAATAATGTTGTAAGCATTGATCAAGGCCATGTCCGAAACAGCTTAATTGCTTACTATTGAGTATACAAGCAGTGTACAATTTGAGCCGTTTCAAACTCGGCCCAAGATCATTTGCTGAGGATGAGGATGAGGGTGAGAAGGCAGAGGAAGGCCAAAGGAGCGATGCCGATACTGATCTGCACTCCACGGTGAAGTGTGACTTTAAGAAAAACCACGTGAATTCTAATCTGACACTTCTCATCACGGTCACACGGACACAGATCAGATATGTATCTTATCTAGGACCGCATACGGAAGTGGCCCAAATCTGATGAGGAACAAATCAGATTTTTGTGTTCACACAGCTCAGAAAGAAATCTCATCGCTGTCACATTGGATGTGGACCACTTCAGCCTGTAATATGAATGTAGCCTCAATATATATTAATAAATAAGAGGGGGAGGTGGTGGGGGCTGGGATTACAGTGAACTTCCTTCCTTTGACCACATGGTGATGTACTGGCACCAACATGTAGTTCAGTAAGATTTTTTCTCTGGTTATAATTTTAAAAAATTGTTATTCTTGTTTTCTGGTATTTTATGTAACTATTTAATATAATTAATCTTCCCAATTTAGCTCAAGGAAAGTATTAGAATTTCAGCTTTAGACCACTTAGTTTGAGTTGTCGTTTCGTTTAGAGCCATGTTTTAATATAATGCATTATTTAAAATCTAGAGGATTATTGTGTCGTGAGCAAGCAGAATAGGGGTGTTTATGGTAAGTCTATGCAACATGATTTAATTTTCTCTTTATGAATTGTGAATTGATCTAAGCCAATTTTTGAAAGTAAACTCTCGCCCTTAGTAAACTTAATAAAACAGCCTCTGCGCAATATCAAAGATATTTCTTTACCCAAAAGAAATCAGTATCCTATCCTGTGTAGAAAATGACAAACTAACAATAAAAAATAATAATAATAAATAAATGAATAAAATAAAATAAATAAATAAATAAATAAAAAAGAAATGTAATTTCCAGCTTGCAACAGCTGCTTCCTAACAGTATGCTAATTGAAGGTGCGGTATTTTGTACTTTGGCTTGTATTCCTCTGCAAACATACTGCAGCTGTGTCAAACACAAGCATTTTATTTAATTATTCTTTTTGTGCCGCTCTTCAAGTGCTTCAGTGCTTTTTTGTGTTTCTTTTTGTGTTTCTTTGATGCTTTTCACATCTTAATTATGGAAATATGTTGATGCGCACATTCAACTGTAAGAATATATTTTGGGTGTTAGCATGTCAGGAAAATGTTGGCATTTTATTCATGTAGTACTCTGCAGTAGATATTGAAGGCCTGCTCAGGAAAGATGCTGTTTCATTTTGTGTAGGCTAATAAGAAAGATCCATCATAGCCATCGTAATTTTGTTTGTATTCTGCCTTAAAAATGTAACAGAATTTAATTCGAAATCTTTTCATAAAGGGTATGGGCATAAAATAATAATAAGAAAACACAAAAAAGTGAATTATTAATCACTGGAACTATCAAAAGCATTTTTTGGCAGGGATGCAAATTGAAAACTGAAAATATTGCATTACTGCTGTTTTAGATGTGCCAGGATGTCTTTGTGTAAAGATACCTGGACATATATAATATAATATATAATACCTGGAATATTTAATATTCGCCAGGGCTCATAATTATGCACAGTAGTATAGTTATGCTTTGATAACCTCAAATGTGTTTCTATAAGTACACTACCTTTCCAAACGTATGTGGCCATCCCTTGAAACGAGTGCTTTCAACTATTTCAGCCACACCCATTGCTAGCAGGTGCATAAAATCAAGCATACAGCCACGCAATCTCCATAGACAAACACTGGCAGTAGAATGCCTCATACTGATGAGCTCAGTGACTTTCAACGTGGTACTGTCATAAGATGCCACCTTTGCAATAAGTCAGTTTGTCTAATTTCTGCCCTGCTAGAGCTGCCCCAGTCAACTGTAAGTGCTGCTATTGTGAAGTGGAAATGTATAGGAGCAACAACAGCTCATCTGCAATGTGGTAGGCCACACAAGCTCACAGAACGGGACCGCCAAGCACATAGCATGTAGCACATAAAAATCATCTGTCCTCGGTTGCAACTCTCACTACAGAGTTCAAAACTACCTCTGGAAACAACGTCAACACAAGAACTGTAGAGGAGAGCTTCATGAAATGGGTTTCCATGGCTGAGCAGCCACACACAAGCCTAAGATCATCATGCGCAACACTAAGCGTTGGGTGGAGTGGTGTAAAGCACACTGTCATTGGGACTCTGGAGCAGTGGAAACGCATTCTCTGGAGTGATGAATCACGCTTCACTATCTGGCAGTCTGACAGAGGAGTCTGGGTTTGGCGGAATGCATAGTGCCAACTGTACTGGCCCGAATAGTGCCAACTGTAAAGTTTGGTAGAGGAGGAATAATGGTCCAGGGATGTTTTTCATGGTTTGGGCTAAGCCCCTTACAGCCAGTGAAAGAAAATCTTAATGCTACAGCATACAATGACCTTCTAGAAAATTGTGTGCTTCCAACTTGGTGGTAACAGTTGGGAAAGCCTCTTTCCTGTTTCAGCATGACATAGTCCCTGTGCCCAAAACAAGATAGATAAAGAAATGTTTTGCTGACTTTGGTGTGGAAGAACTTGACTGGCCTTTACATCGCCCTGACCTCAACCCCATCCAACACCTTTGGGTCAATTGCATGTGCTGACTGCGAATCAGACCTTATACTCAAGTGCCTGACCTCACTAATTCTCTTGAGGCAGAATGAAAGTGAATCCCCACAGCCATGTTCCAGAATCTTCTAGAAAGCCTTCCCAGAAGAGTGGAGGCTGTTACAGTAGCAAAGGGGGTCCAACTCCATATTAATACCCTTGGTTTTAGAATGAGATGTTCAACAAGTACAAATGGGTGTGATGTTCAGATGTCCACATACTTTAATAAGCATAGTGTATTATGATGTCAGGCTCCCTAAATGTTTTTTTTATTTATGTTTATCCTGTAATGTTATCGATATCTATTCATATCTTGCCTCTCAACTGCGGGGCTTAAATGTCTATGATCCCCAGTAATGTAAATCAAAAGCCACTGGCCCTTCTTTGGATTCCGGCAAGTACATTATCTAGAGTAGACAATGCACACTTTCATCTAACCACAATGCATCTGTACAGCCTTCATTACGAATGTACCGAGCTGTCTGAACATCCATTTCTTCCATCACACCCTTTCAAACATTATAGAAAATCTTGGAACATGGCTATTTACATTCCCATTGCCATAGAAACACATTTTATGAGTTTCCAAGAGATCAATAATGTAATCTCTGTGCACTGGAGGGATAAAAGGCCTTCCAGGGCATTTAATCTCGTTCAATCTCAAAGTTAGTTTCTGCTCGTGATTCTGCTACGCTACATAATTAATGATGTAAAGTTATGCTAAGAGACCGCAAGAGTCCCCTACCAGGTGCTGCATGTGTGTTGTTCACAAATCCATCCAGGCCCAACAACTTCAAAGTTTACCATCAAAACTGGGTTACCGGCCCTTCATCAATGAAAAGGCTGTCTACATTAAAGGTTTCAACATCATTATTAATGTCAATAAGGTAAATTTATAATTTATAAATTTATTTATATTAGTGTGCCAGGTAGAGGGTCATGGTTCCTTTCATGATGGAACATGGTAATATAAATTGATATGAATATTCCAGTAACTATTTATCTGTACAGTATGATCTAATGATGTTAAATATGAGCTGTGTAAATTCCCTTGGATAATAATACCAATAATACAGTTAATAATGATCTATTATTGTAACACTAGTGATAATGCTAGAAATTGTGTTGTTTTTCATCTTCTACTCAAGTGGTCCACGTACACTAAATACAATAAAAGAAAATGTTGGAAATTAAACATTTTTTTCCCACTTCTTTTCACTTTCAGAGCATGGTACTAAATAATGGTTAGATGAACATTTAGTTCATGTTAGCAGTGGGACTTGCACATTAATTGGTCCCATTATTCATTGGGGGTAAAAACCTGTGACAGTGGCAGCCTGTTCCGTGGTCCTGGGAGAGAGAGAGAGAGAGGGCCTTTAGCATGGAGTGCTCATTACTAAACCTGAAGCAGGAAGCCAGGTACCTTTACACACAGCCCGGTTAGTCATATACGTGACCCTTCCTCAAAGGGAAAGGAAAGGCATCTAACTCCTGAGTAATGGGCTCATGTAGTCCCACTTTTGAAACTTCTGTGAGGGGTTCAGGAGTTTTTTTATTTTATTTTGCAAATATTTAACATACTGTGCCTTTGTAGCTTTATGTGAAATCAGATGTTACCTCTGACCTGCAGAATATGGAATTCTCTGTGATGGAAAAATATTACATTTACGTAACTTTTATTCTGTTAATTTTGCACCTGTTGAGGATGGGAACAGCTGTGCTACTGAAAATTTGACAGTGTTTCGTTAATAGTTTGTCTGAACTGGCGTCTCTGCCAACGTGAATCAAAGCATACTGTAACAGAAAGAGGTGTTTTTGTGCAAGTGTGTGTGTGTATGTGTCTGTGTGAGAGAGAGAGCTGGAGAAAAATCACATGAGGGAGATTGAAAGAGAAAAGGAGAGACAGAGAGAGAGCACTAGAAAAAGAGAGTGTGCTAGAGAGACTGAAAGAGGGAGGGATGTGTGTGAGAGAGAGAGAGAAAGAGAGAGGGTGATTAAAAGCAGAAAAGGTGGAAGCACACTTGTCATTTAATGGTATGAAGAGCAGCCCCCTCAGTGTAAATTTAGCAAACCGATTTTCAGAGCATCAATCAGCCATCTGCTATTTATGTCAGCTAAGTACAGGTTCCCGTTACAAACCAGGGGCAGAAAACAGAGGGAGAAACACTCCAGTGGCACCCAGTGGGTATCATCTACAAATTAAACAATATAGCACAAAGTCAAACAATATTAATAAGTTGAATTATACATTTCCCCCTTTTTAATTATTAAACCGCAGGAAAGCACATTAAAAAGTCCAATACACAACGATCCAATCTCACTCCACCTAAAGCTGCGTAATAACAAGCCAGCAATGCTAGTCCTCTCTGCCAGCTAGTCCTGGAGCTCGCTTTGCAGAGCTACGTTACATATCAGTCTGCTCCAGAACAGCACTACAGCAGGCTTTCTAACTGGAGCACCCGAATGAAACCCCTCAAACAAGTCTATCTGGACCAGTGAGATACAAAAGCAACAAAAAAGAATGAACTAATTAAAGAAAAAGTTAGTGGGCACTTAAATTTTTTTTTTTGATCTTGTTGCTTCTAGATGTGAGTACAGTCTCTTGCCAAGCTTAATGTATCAGGGAACAACAAATATAAATATTAAACTACAAATATAAAAATGGTCACCAGCAACCAGGAAATGTTCTAAAACCCTCCTGCTCGCTGAATTTAACTACTGTGAATTCTGGTTTGAAAAACTGTGTTGCCTGACGCTCGTGAGACAGTAAATCAATCTGGCTCACAGGAAATGGAGAAGGAGGCAGTATTTCATGCTCCTGCTGAGGCTAAACTTTATTTTCCATGTAATGAGTTTTGAAACGAACAGAAATGGATTGTCATCATTTAGTTCTACGTCAAACGTTCTCCCAATGGCTGCACACATGACAAAATATATTTTCTTTCATCAGGTAATTGAACACCACAACTAAATTAAAATAATGTTTACAAAGAGAATCCATTACCCTTCAGTGTTGTTCAAAACACTGTCCAACCTGGAAAACGATCAACATCTAAATCTGTTTTTGGATGGATATTTTCAGAACACTTCCCCAGAATAAATATACGCACACGGTACACACACACACACACACACAAAGAAGAGGGACTGTTTGAAGAAATATGTGTCATCTGTGGCATCCTAATCAATAATATAGCTGAAGTGCTCTAGGCTAGCTCTTCTGTTGCCTCAGGTTAGAACTCAGCTGCTTGTGGAAGGAGAATTCTCTTTCATTAACTATTGGCATGCATTCTAAATGTTACATCTGTCACTGCTGCAGAACGACTGGGTGATCCTAATAAGGAAACAAGAAAAGAAAGTTAGGTAAGAGATGATATATCTTTAATGGAGTGACATCGCTGAGGTCACTCCACTGGCTATCGGTTGCCGTCAGGGTCAGGTTCAAAGTCTGAACCCTGGCCTACACTGCAGCCAAAAAGACAGCCCCGGCCTACCTACAGGATTGGTCCACGAACCACTCGGTCATTACCCATCTTCCTCCATGGTCTGAAGACACATCTCTTCAGACTATACCTGGACTAACTATCATTACTCTGCAGGGCACCCCCAATCTAGGATCGCTCTTATCACTTGAATCATTCCAATTTTTTTTTTCCTGTAGCACCTTCATGTTATAATTGTATCTCCATCCAGCATTGCATCCTGCACTAGTATCATTATCTTGATGTCGTAGCTCGTCATCATGCCTCCTAATTTGACTTAACTTTGAAAGTTTTGACCATAACTTTCTGACCTAGCCTATGCTTGCTGTATGAACTGGACTTAATGGCTGTGGATAACTGTTACATAATGAGTATTGTACCTTCTCGGAGGTACAGGTGTCTTGCAGTTGTTCTAATGACCTTCGGTATGCACTTGTACCGTTGCTTTGGATGAAAGCATCTGTCAAATAAATGTAATGTAATGTATAGGTTTGTATTATTATTATTATTATTATTATTATTATTATTATTATTAGTAGTAGTAGTAGTAGTAGTAGTACCAGTACCAGTAGTAGTCGTAGTAGTAGCAGCAGTAGTAGTAGTAGTAGTAGTAGCAGCAGCAGTAGTAGTAGTAGCAGTACTAGCAGTAGTAGTAGTACCAGTAGTAGCAGTAGCAGCAGTAGTAGTAGTAGTAGTAGCAGTAGTAGTAGTAGTAGTAGTACCAGTAGTAGCAGCAGTAGTAGTAGTAGTAGTAGCAGCAGCAGCAGTAGTAGTAGTAGCAGCAGCAGTAGTAGCAGCAGTAGTAGTAGTAGTAGTAGCAGTAGTGGTAGTAGTAGTAGTAGTAATACCAGTAGTAGCAGCAGTAGTAGTAGTAGTAGCAGCAGCAGCAGTAGTAGTAGTAGCAGCAGTAGTAGTAGTAGTAGTACTAATAGTAGCAGCAATAGTTGTAGTAGGTCAGGTGGGAGCTCTGTTCTGTTTTGCAGTAAACCCTTAGGTAGGAATGCATGGGATTGTGTAGCCAGTCAGATTTAGGGGGTGACTAGGTGGCCAAGTGCAGAGGGAACTTTGTTGTAGAGAGAACTGGGAATTTTTCCCGGACAGTGGGATTGCAAACTCACTCTTTTGAAATGTGCCGTGGGATCTTTAATGAGCGCAGTAAGTCTGGGTTTCAGTATCAGGTCTTATCCAAAGGACTAAAGTTTATCTGAGGTGAAAGCTTCCCTTTCTGCAGAACACACAAACGTTGAAATAAAAAAATTGCAATAGTACAACGCGTACAGAGAGACAATCGGTGAATCATATCCGCTGGGAAATACTTATTACTTTGTTTTTACTTTTAAAGGTAATGTTATCCCTGAGTTGTCTGTGTCCAACATCCCCCTCTTGTTTTTTGTTTTTTTTGGGATAATTGCTCTGTCTTCATCTGCCTGCGGTGTGTGCTGTCTGTTTCCTGCACAGAAAATGCCACACAGAACGGCTTCATTAAATCAGGCTTTCGCAAGCCACCTGGCAGGGTGAGCAAACTCCAAATGTGCGCTTTAGCTCTCGCATCGGATTCCGTCCAAGAAGATTAAAATAATAATAATAAATAAATAATATTAGAACAGAAGCGAGGCAGCGAAGCAACAGAGTCTCAGATGCTACAGGATCAAATAATCGCATTGATTAGCTGTACTGCCACGAATGTCATCAGCATAACAGGAACACGCAGGGATTGAAGGAGGACATCGATGCCCGGGTCACAAATTAATCGACACACTATCAAGCCTCAGGTCAGACTGGCAGAGACTTTATAAAAACACAGAATGAAGCGCGGTGATAATTTACTACTGCAGTGATAATCTACTGCAGATTCCTTAGACTACAGTGCTCAGTTAGCAAATCAGCCCCTTCATTTATACCACACAATTATTCCTTGCATTTCAAGACAAACGTCTTGTTCTTATGAAGTGGTAATACCATATTTACATATTTCATGCGGCCGATTTAATGAGAGTTTAATGAGTCAGTTTTTGACTACCTTTATTTCTCTTTTCGAATGCAGATTCTACGATAGAAAACTAATTTCCTACACTGTGAGAGAGCAGTTTCATCCGCTGCGGTCTTCTCATTTATGATTATTTATCCTGAACGGCTTCAAATTTAGTTCTTTCTTCCCCCTTATATTTCAGAGCAAGATACCTCATTCTCCAGAAGAGATTCTCTCTTCTATTTCCCTGGAGACCTGCGGGAGCAATAGTCTTGAAGATAAAAGGGGTAATGTGATTTAAGGAAACTACTGACAGACTTATAAAACACCCTCATCACGAAGTCACAGCTGTGGAGAAGCTGAGGAATTTAATAAAGTAAAATCTAATCAAATAAAATGGAATGGAACGGAATTTACTTTATTGATTCCCAGTGAGGGGATTTATCTTACGACCAGCAGCAAACATTAAAAACCTAAAACATGTAATTAATATAAAAACAGAAGTAATAAATAAATACAGGGCCTGTAGGCTATACTGTAGATAATCATGACATGGTATTTGTTTTGTATAATGTTTGTAATGGGGAAACCACTAGTTGTGATAGTGGCCACAATTTTCATTGGGTCAGTGAGGACTGTGTTTATAGCAGGATAGTTAAAGGCATACTATGCTGGATTTTTAACTTTCTAAAGCATATCTATGATGCACTGGCAATCTCTGTCTTTATGCACTCTCACCGAATTCATGCACCTGTACCTGTATTTGTCATTCTAAAATGTGTTTTGGACGTTTCTGGGCATGGGCATCTTTTCTGTGTGGGGAGGGGTGGGTGTGGCCTACAGAGCCTGTAGTCCGAGATCAGATTTCAACAGAGTGTGTGTTGCTATATCTAGCTAGCTGCTGTAAGCGTCACTTGCCCGCATGGAGAAAGACAGAGCGTACCCACACAAACATGAAATGAAATAAACGAACACCTTCACCCTTCCTCCTCACAGGTTCCAGGCAAACGCAATTAAGTAAAACAACAAACTAAAATATCAAAGACAAAAGAAAGCAAAATTGAGCGGTAACCTTTCAGTTCCCCGCTCATAGCTGCCCCTGCTTTCCAGCGGTGGGTCACTTTCTCCATTGTGCTCTGTCAAACAAAACTGAAACTCAAAAACTCGCTCTCTCGGTGTGCGCTCCTGGTCTCGGCTCTGAAATGTGGGGAGGAACACACCTGTAAGCACCTGGACTGATTAGCCGGTGCAGCCGAGACCAATCCGGTTCGCCGCCAGCCCGAATGCCACATAGAGCTACAGAAATCTTGGAATGGCTTTTCTTCCGTGGTGTCAGCTGAAATTCGCCAAGGAGATGAAAAGCAACGCAGAGCTGGTTTGTCTTCTGTTGGACTCGTAAATAAAGTGCAGCTTGGGTTGCCAAGTTTCTGACTAGAATATTTGGTTTTAAAATTATCTGTACATGTTGGTTTCATGGTCCCGACCGGACAATGTAGCCTAATGCCCTGTCTGAGTAATTGATGGGAGAAATTTGCAGGTAGTTTCTAGTGAATTACTGTAATGTCTGTTACTTGCTCAGGTTCTCGGGGGTGAGGTTGAAGATGGTGAAGGAGACTTCTTCTTGATTGTAAACACAGGCTAAAAAATTCTGCATAGTATGCGTTTAATGTTTCACTGTGACTGCTTGGCTTTACAAATATGTTTATTTAGACTCTAATGTTGGGTAATTGGACCAAGAAAGCAGGCAATGATAATTTGCATATCTGTGAAGCTCAGTACATCTAAAAATGGGGATATGAGTCCCTTCCTCTTCCTCCACAATACAGTGACCTCCAGATGCTTCATCAGGCCTGAACATGAACACCACCACGCGGTGCTTGATACTATGCTTTGAGAATAAATCACACAAGATATTGCTTTTTTTTTTCTTTTTTTTTTTTGAGGGGCAGAATTGATTTTGTGAAACTTAATTACATTCTATAAAGGCTGATAGAACAGTAGCAAGGAGTCCCATTCTGTCCCATTCACGTTTCCAGCCATGGAAAGAATATGCTTTTAAGTCCCGAAAAGCAGAAATATTTTATTTCTGGCAGGAACCTCGCACAAATATTATCCTTCTGTTTTTTTTTTCCTGGCAGGATTTCTTGACGATGAGAAGTGTCCGAGAAGAGGAGTGAGATATTAGGCGGGATGCCCACTCGTGCATGTAATGAGTCGCACTCCGAGCTGCTCACAGCTGCTCCTTGCATTGGTGCCCAGGTGAGCTTAAACACAAATCGACTTTTCATCAGCATTAGCTACAGTAGCATTCAATTGACAAAACTGGCAAAACTGAAAAGGACAAAGACGTTCAGATGGACGTGGATGATGCACCATCGTTTTGCGTGCATTTGCGTTCAATAAACAGGCTGTATAGAAAACAGGAATAAATGGAAAGTTTATATAAAAATGTAGTATAACGGGTGGTCTGGGGACGTTTCAAAAAAGCAACATTAATTACAATATTCTCAGTGGCACTGCATCTCCTTAAAAGTAGAACTGAAGCAGAGAGAAGATTAGCACGGTATCAAGCATTCAATCATTGGATGTTTGGTCTTCTTACCAGTGAAAAGGAAGTGTGAATTTCAAGTGCTGAAGGTGTGATGTTCTTTTGGTCACTTGCATTTAATCCCTCAGTAGCCTTGCTTTTCTGCAGAAATAGAGACAGGTAATTAAAACGGAATCTAACATTCTGAAATTCACAAATTTCTAAAGCGTTAGACACGCTAACATCAAGAAAGCACACCTGATAATGTTGTGATATCTCTACCAACCACCGCTGAGCAACAGTTTTTAATAACGTTGTCATAGTTTCCTGTGCTACAATGTATGACACAATCCATTGATATTTATTTTTTAAGAAACTGAAGAAACCATGCCCCTGCTGGTAGAACTGTTCCAGAGAAAGGCACAAATTAGTCCCCACTAGTCAAACAAGCTCAACATTTTTACCAGAAAGAACTGAGGGGAAACAGGCCAGAGGTGACTCACTTTACAGTTGGACAAGTATGAGAGCTCTACACACCTGGAGACAGCCTCCACCTCGTTACCCCGCATCATGTTATGGGTGTACCGCACACTCCATACAACTCCGGGGTGCATCTCTTCCAGGCCCCTTCCCATAACAGAGAGAAGTGTGTTTGTTTATTTATTTATTTATTTATTTATTACCTAACCCCCTCTTATTCCTGGTCAGGGTCACATGGGGGTACTGAAGGCTATCCCAGCATGCATTGGGTGAGAGGCAGGAATACTTCCTTCCTGGATAGGTTGGCAGTCAATTACTGGGCATCATTTATTATATATATATATATATATATATATATATGATATGTTTTATTTATTTATATGTTTATTTATTTGTGGGGGGGGGGGGGCATTGTCACATCCAGAGAACCAACTTTCAATAAAAGAGAGTCAATGAAACATGGAGAGAGTATGAAAAATGTTTCCGTCACAACCAAACTCGAGCACTAACCTACAGTAGAGATGAGTTTCGAGAAGAAATTTTCAGTGAAAAGAAAAGAAAAGAGTCAAATTAATCTGCTTCCTTTGGCACCTGTGTTATATAACACCAGCAGATGCTCGACACTGGACTCCACAATAAAAAAGAAACATTTTTACCCCTCAAATAAATGGCAATAAAATGTGAGTCATAAACAATTTATTATTTTCAGCGTCTCTGAGTGAGGAGTTGTGAGGACACAGTCAGAAGGGGAGGATTTTACAGCTGGCAGGCAGTACGGTGTCGTATATTTACTGCTGAAGGAATAAGTGAGCAGCATACCCTGAGTACTCTGCAGTGTTATATGTGCAATCAAACAATTCACATGCGGTTAAAGTGCAGATGCTCTTATTTTTATACATTTGTGTTTTTTTATACATTTTTATTTCAGCGCGTAAAAACAGCAGTTCAATTTATACATATCCCACCTCACCCTCACCCCCTAATTTCAGGGCACTATAATGTTTTGGGTAAATGGCTTCACAGGTGCTTCTGATTGGTCAGGTGTGTTTAATTGCTGTCTTAGTGTGCAAGTATAAGAGAGCTTATCAGTATCTAGTTTTGATCCTAGCCTTTTGATTGCCTTTGAAGTTTGCTTTTGGTGTTTGCCAACATGGGGAACAGAGTAGTGCCAATGAAAGTCAAGGAAGCCATTATGAGGCTGAGAAATAAAATAAAAAATAAATAAATATAAAACGGTCAAAGACATAGGCCAATCGTTTGGCTTACAAAAATCAATTGTTCGGAACATCATTGACAAGAGAGGACCGGCATGCTCAGAAATCACTACGGCCTGGTAGGCTAGGGAACACCTTGACAGTTGATGACAGAAGAATTCCCACTATAATGGAAAAAAAAACCCTAACTCCTGTCTGACAGGTCGGAAATACTTTTCAGGGGGAAGGTGTGGATCTGTCAGTGACAAGTGTCAGGAGAAGACTTCACTAACAGAACTACAGCGGCTCCACTGCAAGGTGTAAACCACTCCTTAGCCGCAAAAAAACAGGAAGGTAGGTCACAGTTTGCTAAGAAGTCCCTAAAAGAGCCCACAGAGTTCTGGAAAAAGGTACCACCTCACATGTGAAACATGGTGGTGTGAGTGTTACGCTGGCACAGGTACTGGCTCACTTGTGAGTGATGATGTAACTGCTGACAGCAACGGCAGAATGAATTCTTAAGTGTACAGAAGCATCTTATCTGCTCACGTTCACCCAAATGCCTCAAAACTCATTAGATGCCGCTTCATCCTGCTGCAAGACAATGATCCCAAACATACTGCTAAAGCAACAAAGGAGTTTTTCGAAGCCAAAAATAGAAAAATTCTTAACTGGCAAAGTCAGTCACCCAGTCTGAATCCAATTGAACATTTGAGAAAAATTATGGCTAGCCCCCAAAACAAGCAAGAGCTGAAGATGGCTGCTGTACAGGCCTGGCAGAGCATCACCAGAGAATGTGCTCAGCACCTGGTCATGTCTATAGGTGCACAAACTTCAACCAGTCAGAGGATACGCAACAAAGTACTAAACATGACTATAACATAACATTAATATGTCCCAAACATAATAGTGCCATGACCAACATGTATAAATGCCCTTTTATTATAGCTGAGAATCTGCACTTTTTGTGGAGTACAGAGTCAAATCAATAAAATATGTCTTTGTTCCAAATGTTACAGAGGATACTAATATAGTCAAAACTATACTGACAATAATTTGCAGTGCTTCAAAATATTTAAATTAACACAATTCATAATATTCATGACAAAAACTGGAAGAAGAATCTGTAAAAGCTGTTGAACGATGTATTGAGTTGCAATGAGACACTGGGACTTATTCACTCAAAAACCTCTTCTGCTCAGATGATGGCTTTTATACTAAATTTGCAAGCCTGTCACTGTAACTCCTTTGCACAACGAATGATGCTAAAGAGTCTCTGTCATGTCTGGTTGTCTGTGTTATGTCACCACTTCTGTAGCAAGTGACATACCAAATCCCATACTTAATAGACTCTTAAATTAAGAATAAGAATAAAAATGTTTTTTTATCAACACATTTCTTACCATATGCGTGGTTCACCGCAAGGTCACGAGCACACATCACAAGAGCTCTAATTTTAATAGTTCTGGAAGATAAGGGAGATATGCTAATGGACGCTAATAAACCTTTGGGAATTTTAGCATCAGTGTAGGAAGTTGGCTTCCTTTCCATACAAAATTACATTTAGCAGACACTCTTACTAGAGCGACTTACACAAACTTACATTACATCCATTTATTCAGTAGGATATGTACTGAAGTAATGCTCACAGGTACAACGGCGGTGTCCTATCTGGGAATTGAACCTATGACCTTTAGGTTACAAGACCAGATCCTTATCCTCTATGCTACACTGCTGCCCGACAGCTGTGATGCACAGTGACCAGAGAACATCCCTGCCCTGGAACACCAAGTAACCCCTGATTCGTTAGGTACCTATTTGCCTATTTGTTTAATTGCGCTCAAAATTTGGAATGGGAATTCTGGAGACGGCAGGAGGAACACAGGGATTCATTTTACACCTCAGCTGGGGATGCTGAGGGAAGGCTGCCGCAGCTGTCAGTCACTGATCCAGCTCACAGGCAGGCTGTAAACCTTTCGTCCTCCACCTGTCCAATTTGATACCCTTTCCACCCTTCCCGGGCTTAACGGGAGAGAGGAATCTGCACAGGCGAACGCACACAGACCCTCACAGCACGAAAAGCAACCGCAAAGAATACGCTAGGCTGGGGAAACCTTTTCTGGTCCAACAGATAGTTGTGAGCAGCCATTTTCACCATCCGTTTTAAAAGCAGCATTTTGATGTGTTGACGCCATCTTGACCGGTAACTGTAATTTGCAGTTACAGCAGAGTTGTGCAAATAGAAACTTGTAATGCTGCAAGGTTGAATTCTGAGGCTGGAAAAAAAAAAAGAAAAACAGTGAGAAACTGGTCACACATTGCCTGCTATCTCCTGGCCTTTTGGACCAGAACCAGAAGAGCGTGAACAAGCAAGACATGAGGACGTGTGATATTGTGTATTCCGTGTATGTAGCATATTTTACCTTCGGGGAATTCCGGTATTCCATGTTAAGGCGAGAGTTCATAAGTTCTTATCAACCTGTTTATCTGCATGGACTGAACGCCAGGAGAGATAAATGAATGTTTCTGCAGAATCAGACGCACACACGCACCACACACACACACACACACACACACACACACATAAACCACACACATACACACACACCACACACACACACACACACACCCACACACACACACACACACACAACACACACACACACACACACACACACACACACACACACACACACACACACCACACACACACACACTACACACACACACACACACACACACCACACACACACATCACACACACACACACATCACACACACACACACACCACACACACACACACACACATCACACACAGACGCACACACACACACACACGCACACACCAGCACACACACCACACACACACGCACACACACACACAGACACACACACACACACACACACTAATGGGTTGTCTACGTTAAATGAAACTCGCAGCCACTCGACCACACTACAGCTCTCAGCTTTTCTCATGGTCTCAGTAATATAGTGGTTTTGGAATATAAATATCCTGCTGTTTCTCTATTGCATTCTCATCTGGTGACCCAAACGCTCCCAAAACCCTGTTTAGGTTTGTTTGTCATGTCTGGGTTGAGATCTCACCAGGCTGCAAAATTATCACAGCGCGTGTTCATGAAACAAATTTCCTCCAACTCAGCTTGAAGAGATAAGAAGATTTCAAACCCAGTTTTGGTAAGTCAGTATGATTTAAAATCTTACCTCTGCCTTTTTACTTTTTAAAGGTGATCCAACCAGCATTCTCTAATACTGCTGTGTGGTCCTTTTGATCAATGTGTTTCATGAAATGGCAATTACATAAAGCTAACTTGATCTATGGAGCTGGATGGAAGCCTTTTGAATTGTCTGTAGGGTCTATATGCTTGGAGATGAAATAGCACATCTCCACAGTTAAAGTCTCAGAACATCAGACACACCAGAAGAGCTCACCTGTTAAAAGAACCTGTGCTCCATAATGTCCGATGACCACAATGTCACCATGATATGTAGGCCTTTCAGTGAAAGAGACCGAGGTTCAGTGAGAATTTCTCTGGGCTTTTTTATGAAATAGACTGAACTGATTTCATATCTCTTACAAAGACCTGAGTGAGCTTATATGACAAAAGGAAGATGAAGAATGTGTCAGATTTGATCCACAGTGAATCATTTCATTTTTAAAAGTTTTGCAGTTTTACAGTTTTTCTGAATTGCTAAAACACTAAACCCCATTCTCTGAACCAAATGCTCAGTGGCCTAAACCCATTTGTCGAATCAATCACTCTTTTGGCAAAACTCTAAACACATTCTCACTCATTAAAACACATTTCACACTGTGATGCACTTGTGTTGCAAAATGGTAAACACGGGCGGAAAACGTTAAACACAACTACAACACAGTTGTCATCGTTTACACACAACAACTCAAAATTGTTCACACTTGTTTCTAATGATGCGATCAAACCAATTGTACAGAATATAAGCCAGTTCAGAGTGCACGGGTGGCACACGTGCGTTGAATGTTGATACCAACAATGGATGGAAACAATCTGAGAGGAGGAAGAGTGTGTGTAAGAGGTGGTGGATGAGGAGGAAGACTATGAGGATGAGGAAGAGCAAGACCAAGAACTGTAATTTACTGTGATGTCCTGTCTATGTCGTGGTTTGGGACAATGTCAGCTTTCAACATCAACCAGCGATTCATAAATGTTTGCCTTCCACCATACAGCCCTTTCCTCAACGCAACAGAAGAGTTTTTCTCTGCGTGGCAGTGAAAGGTCTATGGCCAAAATCCATATACCAGGGAAAATCTCTTCCAGGCAATGGAATTGCCCTGTGGTGACATAGGTGTGGAGTGTTGTCAAGGCTGGATCCGGCACACAAGAGGGTTTTTCCCCCATTGCCTGGCAAGGGACAATGTTGCATGTGGTGTGGACGAAGTCCTCTGGCTGGACCCAGCACAAAGACGTGATGCTGAGGCAGAATGAATCTCCCATTGACTTTCAAGTGTACTGTAATGTGCTTCTCATTTACAGTTTTCTTTGTTCTTTGGGCTTACTGTATTTTTATGCAAGTGCTGAATATACAGGGATTCAATACTTTATTACTTGCAGTACTTACAGTATACAATATATTCACTGTACTAAGTTGTGATTACTGTACTTTTTTATTGCAAAATACATTTACTATATACAATAAACATTTTTTCTATAACTACATGCCCTGGATGTTCTCAATTTTTTGATGTAGTGTCTAATAAATGCTCTGTAGTGTTTATATATTGACTCTATGGTCTGTATTGGTGTATGGTTTTGAGGCGATTGTTTAATTTTTCCAGGAGAGTCAGGGGTTTTGTGAATGTAGTTTGAAGATTTGGTTTTGTCTTTAAAGTTTTGAGAAAATGGGTGAAGGTTTCAAGAAATGTGTCAGCAATTGTGAAAAACTGTAATAAGCGGATGGGTTTGTGATATGTAATTCCTTTAGAAGAAATCTTCTGCAGGAGCCAAACCTGTGTATAAGAAATGTAAATATAAATTGTAGCTAAGTTAAAAAATATTGATTATTGTACTTTGTGATTAAGAAAATGCCCATGTGAAATCACAAGTTTGGTGCTTTGAAAGCACAACAATTGCAATACCAGTTTATATTGGACTGGAAAGTGGTGTCTGTTGAGACTTCTGGTTTAAGCCCCGCCCACTATTTCAGGTTTTCAGATAATACAGACAGATACGGATAATTTTGTTGGTTAAAAAGATGCACATCGCAAATTCATGTATGTGTGTGTGTGTGTGGGGGGGTGTCTGAACATATAATTTCAAGCATAATCTGAAATATTTACAGGATATTGGTCCCCTTTCCCTCTCGTAGGTTTACTTACATGTTATTTCTGTGTACCTGCAATGCAGCTTGAATTGATTATATTGCAGCCAGTGAAATATTTTGGGATTCTTTTGAACTGAAGGTAATGAAGTAAAAGGATTACCAAAGACCTATTTGTGATTACTGTGGTTTTCGCTTAGACGTGAAAATCAATTTTAATATTTACGTTTAATGTAAAGAAGCGTGAAACTAGCCTGCCGTTTAATTACAGTTTTTGGCCCTTTGAAAAGAATTTAACGTGCAAGGCGTACATAAACAACCACAAACAAATCAAATGAATTACGAATCTCCCAATAATTCTCTCTCTCGCTCTTTATAGCTGTCTCTCTTTTTTTATCTCTCTCGCTCTCTCTCTACCTCTCTGTCTCGTGTCCTCTCTTTCGCTTTTTATTTCTTTTTTTTTTTCTGCCGCGAGAGTTCATCAGTAAAGGTGAGGAAGCCGAATTGACTTCATCAAGGTCGCGCAGACCGTGGCAGCGAGCGTGGCCACCAATCAGCGATCAGCAAACAGTGAGACAGGGCTGTCCTCTCCACTCAACCAGACCCCCACCCCCCCCCTTCAATCTGGCAAAGTACACAAGGAAAGGACGGGACAGGTCACAGCCGATCTGAAAACAGCTCCAGAGAAGCAGCACGCCCCACCGATGCAGCACGTGTGCGAGCGCGGAGTCCCGATGCTATCTCGTAAAATAGCGCAATCATTCAGAGAAAGGCGGAGCAGCTCAGCGAAACTGAGAACTGCACGCGAGAGACGAGGAAACGTAAATTCAAAAAACGAAAAAATACCCATTTTCACGAGGTGCCCCGAAACCCAATTAGCTTTGGAACGAGACGCAGAGATTGCTTTGTCCTTTTCTCATTTTTCCTTCTTGCGCTCGTGAAGGATGAGTGGGGTGTGGAAATGGAATATGATGTGGTGTATTCAAAAGGCCTTGGTTGCCCTTCACAAATGAAAACCTTGCCTCACAGAAACAAAATTCTGGTTTTAAATTGGCTGTGCACCTTTTAGGAAAATGTAAGGCTTAATTATCTTGTGTTCACTTGTCATATTTTTGCATAATTCTTTTGACAAGAAAGCAGACATGAAGTTTGTTCAGATTTAGGTTTTTTTTTTTTTTGAGGAACAATAACTCCTACTGGAGATAATGGACAGTGAAGACTGTATCAGTATCTTCCAGATGTTTGGATCTCTAATAATGTACTGAAGGAGCTTTTGACTCAAAGAGCTTGTGACTGATATGTTATCTTTTGATTTTGATGAAGAGGTCACTCAATTTGTATCTAGCTTTTGACTGTGAAGGTTATAAGATTATTTTCTTTTTTTAATTCACTCGTGGTGGTATGTGGCATTATTATCTGTGCATGGTATTAAAATAGATATTGGAAGATTTTTATCAATTTATATCTCTGGAGAAGTATATTTGTCTGTAGATTGTATCATTACTGTCAATATTGCTCTTAAAACATCACCAACAAAAATACATGCAAAACAAAAAAGTAAAGTGACTAACTCTAACATAAGAATGCAAATATGAAGGCATATTTATTTCAGACAGTATGATATGTCAACAAAATATATCAAAATTTAGGCTGTCAACAATTTTTTATTTTTTATTTCATCAGTAAATGAAGAATATAAATATGTTAATGAAATATCGGTATAATCATTCCTTCTAATCCAGTGCTAGCTGTTTGACTGCCGCTAACTCACTGTTCTCCTCCATTTTAAATCACCATCCACCTGTGCAATCCAGACTGAAAATGAATTTGGTAACTTATTTTGTAATAACCCAGTTAACATATTCTGCAAATACATATGCATTCATGTATTAATATTGAAGATATCTAAAACAACACCATTTCAACTGCATGAAGTAAACCTCAACAAAGTTGTATCATTATTTTGAATATGCCCCCTGTATAGCTTTTCTGAAGATAATCCTCACTGGTTATAATTTAGTGCGACTGTAAAAGCTGGAATGTAACAATGCTAAGGCTGAAAGATGTCTTCAAAAACGGGTGGACCGATCTATAATTTATTTGCAACCCATTTCAGAGAGGAAAATAGAAATGAATGGAATAAGATTCTCGTCGGAAAGCACACAGAGTACGCCCTGGACGTTGCGGATCGACAGTATAGGCTGGGGATAAATAAATCTGAATGAACAACTTTTCCGCTTTTACTCAGCATGTGGATGATATGAACATTAAACACAATCACCTTTCATCTAGCCTAGAAGATGCATGCACAACACAACTTTGCATATTTGCATATGAATAATAATCAGGCACAGAGATGAATAATTAATATGGGAGTTAGAGTAAGTTTGGGACCTTGACTTCCCTCGTCCCGTAGCTGATGTATTCTGGGCCAAGGGAAGCTTGAGTGAAAGCTGTGCATGTAGAAATATGATGGTGGCAAAGCAGTTCACTGACATAGCCATTACTTATCTTGAATGGAGGCATGATCTTTGTTGAAACTAGGAGAGGTGTTACAGCCCATTCCTCAACAAGAGTCACTCTTGAAGACTGATCTTTTGTGTGTGTTTAAAGGGTTTATAGAATATAAAAAAAACATAATAGAATACAATAGAATAGAAAACACCTTCTTTGCCATGACCTCAGGCAGTGGGTAGGGCATGATTTTTTAAACTCATAACTTTATTCAGACCATGAACACAGGATACAATTTTGATTCTTCAGGCAATGATTCAATATTTGGCAATATCACACATTTTGCTACAATACAATCCAAGTAAGAAATGACTTATTTATATGATCCAGCTAACACAATCCTGATGTAATGTAGACATATAACCAAAATGTGGTTGAGGGTGCAAAAACTTCTTGTCATCACGTTTAACAGAAGGAAAAACAGCACTAGTGCAAGCGATGATGAAGTTGTTTCAGAAAAGTAATCACTGATGCTGACCACATCGATATGGGTCAAACTGACATAAAATTATGGACATGGAAACATTTCTCTATGATTCATAACAATGCAAATCAATATTTGCATGTTGTATCGTTGGATCTGATTGTTGATCTGATTTGAACCAATATATCGATCTGGATAGATGTAACGTTACATCCCTAATTGTCCCTGACACATAAAACATATCACATATGCAATAGAGCAAAGAGATGGGGTAATAGTAATAGCAGAAGGAGTTTAGTGTCCTTGAAACAGTGTGGAAAAACATGTTCTCAAAACAGAAGGTTTTAGTTGTTAAGGGTTTAAGTGGGAAATCTGGGCTTCTGGGGATATAGCCATCATGCCATGCAGGTTTGCTTCATTGATTCAGTTACTTTATGCATTCTATAATCTATTATTTAATTATATCTACATCTAATCATTTAATATATATTTTATATTTATAATCATGCATAAAGCATAATTTACCCAGTATAAAAAGGGAATTATTCTGTACTGTATCTGATTTGTTTCCTGATAATTATAAAGATTCAAGCGATTCAACTAATGAAATAGTTAACTGCATTATTGTCTGATTTACTTCATGTAATGTCTTCTAATTAATGTAAGCTTATAAACTATGGCATATTGAATGTACAAAGGTAGTTGTAGAGGTAAGGATGATTTTACAAAAACTTATCCTCTTATATTTGCTACATCTTCGGCCCAGTTAGGTCACGGGCCCGAGTTGCCTGGTTACAAGCTCTGGGTGCTCGGTAACAGGGCACCTTACCCCCCTCCAAACTTCTCTAATCAATCCTTTGGGCAAACTTGAATCTCATGGCATGGTAGATGGAATTCTTAATTTATCACTACACTGTGACCAGTGAACTGAGGATTTTACGCATTCCTCCTTGTTTGTGTGCTGGCATAAAGACTTCACTCACACTAAGATGTTTTAAGAACCTGTTGACTCTGAGCCAATAAGCACTGATCTAGATACAGAGCCCCAGCCCACATTAAACTCTGGTTTTTAAATCTCTCCCCTGTGCTCTGTTCTTCTTTTGTCCCCGATCCGAACAGATTCAAAGGCTGGGGGAAAATAAAAAAGCTAGACCTTACCTTTCAGATGAGACTTGAAGCCGAGAGAAATTTTCTAGTAAACTGTGACCCGACTTTGTGCCACGGCAAAGTTTCTTCTCCACTCCAATTATTGCTGCGGAAGATTGGGAGTAAGACGGAGATCACAACGCTGGTTTCAGAGAGAAAACCGAAGTAATCCGGCAGACTTCTGCCGTCGAGGAGCCTGGAAATAAGGACTGGGACCATGATGCTTCAGCTGATCCACCCAGCTTCAGCGCGAAGCCAAAGGACTTCCTCCAGCTTCAGAAGCAGCCACTCCAGGGAGGACAAAGCACGGGGGGGAGATTTAGGGGGCCCTCTGGGGAATTTAAATCCCCCCCAGCCCATGACAGCATTGTGAATCCCCACCTGACCCCGATGGTGAGTAGGTTATAGTTATGATGGTTATGAAATAAAATAAGTACCTTAACACTTAACATTCCTTTATATTTTCAGTGGGCATCACTGTGACCCTGTATTTTGTTATGGTGTAGTGTAGATGTGAAATATAAATGTTGCACTGTATGTTCCACATTGTTTCCTATCGCATCCAGTCCAGGACTCAACAAGACCGGCCAAGATGGAAGATGGAAGTGCATACTTTACCCCAACTTTTAAAATGCCTTACATTCGAAAAGTTGGATGAAGCACAACCCCCGAGGCATAGTTTTCAAGAAACAATGAAGACGTCCAGAATTTCTGCAATGGTTTCCATTTTGTAAAAACATTATTCATGAAACACTTATCCCTCTGTACAAAAAAAGGGGGGGGGGGCGGGCAGTGTGGTGTTTCCTAGCAACAGTTCTCACTTATCAGACAGTTAGCCTGATGATGAGCGTTTCCTATGTCTTGCGTACATGTGTCAGCTTCTTCTTGTATAAAAGTGCAAAGTACTTAACTAGAAGTAAGTGTTCAATTTCATGTGTGCATTACAGGCTTTCACATTGGTTTTTAAGGGCAAGGTACTTCAAAATCTACAATGAGCATATGAAAGAATTAATCCTTATTATACCAAATTTTTAAAATATATTTCTGTTAAAGTTAAGGAAATGCGCACGTAAACCCAGGCTAATGTTTATTTTTAGAGTACTTATAAAATACATTCTGTCATTTCCACAGTCCTGACATTTTCCTTCGATTTACGGATAGTAATAAAAGGATTTAGTGACACCTTGACAACAGGGCTCTTTATATCTCTGAGTTTCCAAATGGGCTCAGTACTCAGCAAAGTGGGATTTTTATATGTTTGAGAACACTTCATCTGATTGCTGCCATTTCTGGCAATATGGAAAGTAATAACTCACCTACTTTCCATGCAAAACACTGTCAAAACACTGTGACAGGTATTTCTGTACTGGAGTGTCTGTTTTTGCAAGGGATAAACAAGTAGAGTGATAAAATAAGAACATATTAAATTCAGTCATACAATCTCTCCAGGAGATTACTAAAGAATGAGGACATTCAATATATTTATATTAAGGGACATGACTCCTTCCAGTAAGCCCATTGGGTATTTTAATACTGTTTTCTTAGCATCACAATATTAAGT
Organism: Anguilla rostrata; assembly: GCF_018555375.3. Taxonomy (NCBI): domain Eukaryota; kingdom Metazoa; phylum Chordata; class Actinopteri; order Anguilliformes; family Anguillidae; genus Anguilla; species Anguilla rostrata. The sequence continues at coordinate 30,312,548 of NC_057950.1, read as the reverse complement.
TGGCATACTCCAATTCCTTGGGAATAATAACAAGCTTCTAAATATGTAGTGTTCTTCTTGAATGTGACATTAAGCAGTGTGTTATTAAATTTTGAATTTTATTTCTTTTTACATTATGTTGTCTTATTGGAATGAGAGCCAGTAGATTCTGATTTATGCTGTATCACTTCTTTTTTGTCAGTTTGTGGTGTTCACAGTTTTCGACTGGCAAAAAAAAAAATCAAAATAAATAAATAAAATGCAGATATCAAGGTAAGACAAGCAGGAGTCTAACTGTGCAACTGAATTTTTAGTGCAGTGAAATAAAAAGTCAGTTCTCTGTCCAAACAGAGCGGAGCCTCTGACACAATACATCATTCATTTTTTATTGTGTTTGTCACAATGCAGAGAAATGTGCCTGCCCAAACAGCTTCCACACCGGGCTGCAGCAATGATGATGCAAACCAGGGCTGCCCGACCCTCTTCCTAGAGTAAACCAAGGCTGCCCAGCCCTACCGTCCTGTAGGTTTTCATTCCAACCCTAATTTGGCACACCTGACTCTACAAATTAGCAGCTCAATGAGATCGCTGGCCGCTGAGTGAGGTCTGGATGGTTAGGAGTGGAGTGGAAACCTACAGGGTGGTAGATCTCCAGAAACAGGGTTGGACAGCCCTGATCTAAACCGTGTTTGTGAAGAAAAACACTAAACCTTTGATTTCATTGTAAGTCAAGATAAAGTACAAACATCGATTGAATCTAGACTAAATGCTTATTGCGATGTTTACTTGTCTTGTACTGCTCTAACACAATTTCTAGGACTAGGATGCATTTACTACTCACTCCCAAGTCTTTATGAATCTCATGACTTACATCAGGGACGTCCAATCCTACCTGAAAAGTGCTGATGTGTGTGGGTGCAGGTTTTTGTTTCAGTCCCGCACTAAGACACTGTATTCTACGCATCAAGGTCTTGACTGAAGACCATGATTATAATGTTGAATCAGGTGTCATGGTGCTGGGCTAAAACAAAAACTTACATCTGCACTGGCGCTTTTCAGATAAGACTGGATGCCCCTGAGCTACACTGTGAATCAAAAGTAAGGGAAAAAAAATTCTAATTGAATCAAGACTCTGGCAACCCTCCAGCGAATGTCAGATTGCTTTGCTGTGCCTGAATGCTTGAGCTAACTTCAGGACCATGGACAGCAGCAGCCTTATTGTCAGGCACACTCACCTGAGGTTAATTTGCAATCAGCCCAGGTGTGACTCGTTGCTTTCTCCAGGCTCTTTTTAAATGTGCGGCCTGCTGGTCTCAGCTGAGAGATTTTTGAGCCGACAGAGTTTGTTTGGGGTATTTTTGGGCTCTCTCTTTTGTTTTGATTAAGATTTTAAGTTTCAATCTTATTTAGTTTACTGTGGAAGACCTGTGGAAAGTGTATGAAAAAGGACAAAAGAATTGGTTCTAAGTATCAAATCTGAAAGACACAAAGAAAGACTTTCGTAATCATTTTGTAATACGTTATTTAGCCCTATATTCAATCAAATCCAAACCAGACTATTGCAATTTAGTCAAACCAAAACCAATATTTCTAGATTAGTCTGGCACCATATCATAATGTAATGGTTTAGGCAGACATGGCTAAGTTAACTATACAAACTGTACTTGTGAACTTGCAACAAAATATGCATTCGCAAGTCAAAGTTAAGGACAAATGAAGACTGAATCCAGGGGGCATTTAGACTCATAAAATGTAATGGGGAATTTCTTGTCTGTTTTTATTCATGGAATCAGCAGGATTTTCGCAGCCACCATTGGAAATCAAGCTGCTTTTAGGAAACGTGTTAATGGAAGATTATAAAGTCGGCCATTGTGATTGGCTGGCAATAGTGTACCTAGTGATCGGTTTACGTACAAATTAGGTAGTATCTAGCACTGTACCAAGCCTGGTCTTGAAAACCCCCAGAGTTTCTGCATCTATTACATGACCTAGCAGACTATTCCACAGAACGACTACTCTCTGTCTGGCGCACTCCATTGTGTCATGAAATGTTTCCTTTTTCTGAAAAGGAGAGGAAGTGGGAGCAAACTTCACTCAACAATGAATCCAGTGTGTGTACGTCACAGGCTGCATGATGAGGGGGCTCAGAGTTTAGACTGGGACACAATGTTTTATTTTTTAAAACATGGTTAGTATTTTGGTAAATGGACTGCATTTATATAGCCCTTTTTATCCAAAGGGCTTTACAATTGATGCCTCTCATTCACCAGAGCAGTTAGGGGTTAGGTGTCTTGCTCAAGGACACCTTGACATGCCCAGGGCGGGGATCGAACCGGCAACCCTCCGACTGCCAGACAACCGCTTTTACCTCCTGAGCTATGTTGCCCCTTAAGTATTAAGTATTAAGTATAAACTTTAAATTTTCATACTTAAGTTTGAGTCACACGCTTTTGTGAGTTCCGTTATAGCAGAGAGCAGTGGGTAAAATGTTTGCACTAGGGGAAAAAAAAAACTACCCATGCATTTATCTGCAAGGCATCCCATTTAATTACAAGCCACAATTAACTTTTTTCTAAATTCAATCCAACCTTTTGAGTCTACAAACAAAAAGAAGCACAGTCACATATTAGTAATGCAAAAACATCTCAAGATACTGTTTGGAGTAAAAACAAAGTACACTGTATACCAAAAAAGTTAGAACTTGTTACAGAGAGAAAATCTCAGATCCAAGTAGATGCTTTACAGATTGAATTCTGTTTTGTTTAGCATGGCCTGTATCCAGCAGGATCTATTGAGTGACACTTCAAGTACAAAGACTTTCTATTTCAGAGTTCTGAACTGCAGTGCACCTTGAAATAGCTGACAATGGATTGTTGTTTTATGTTTTATTTTCTCTACACAAAAAAATCAGAGGACAGATGCAGCGTACTTGTTTCCCTGGCCCTGATATCTCTCTGCAGCTCACCTTGAAACACCGGACATCACATTCTTGTTTTATGTTTTACTTTCTCTACACAGATGCAGTGTTCTACGCAGTCCAGTTGTTCACCTTGCTCTAATATTTCTGTGCTTCAATGTGAATGTATGTTTGTAACACACTGTAATGTAAGAATATGAACTGCAACGCCCTTGAGAACTTAAGAGTTCTCATTTTCTGTGCTTTATGGATACTCAGCAGAAAGAGCACAATGCCATTATGGGTCAGATATCGGTGTAGCACCAACGACCTCAATGTGTGAATTCATAGGGCCTTAGTTTAAATATTAGTGGTACAAAATGAACAATGTTAAATACATTTAAAAATAACTGGAGTGAAAAGGGCAATATCTCAACAAATTGTCAACATTTAAAAACGTTTTTAACCTTCCTGGTTTACAATAAAAGTCAATTGCTTTCTAAAGAATTGGGAAAAGAAGAACCAAGAAGACATAGACATGCAGACGAATGTAGCTTTTTTATTTTTTTAAAACCTTTAATAATAATAATATTTTCAATAAAACAACAGGACATGCCTATTAATACACCACACTATTAATAAAAAGGCAGACGCTTGTATGATGGCTGAATCACTGGCTTTAGTCCTCTGGAAAAGAAAAATGGAAATGCGGAAGATAAGTGAGTTGGGGTGGGGTGGGGAAGATGGGGGGTCCTCTAAATTGATTTTCACTTCACAGTCAGCTCAAAATTCCACGCACTGTAAGATTTACCTCTACGTATTCTCTGACACTTACATTTCCTTGTCATTAATTTCGCACCTCCTTTAAGATCATCCCAGATTAGTAACCCAGTTTAGATGGTCTAGCTTTGGCCTGGATTTCTGTCATAGCCAGGCAGGGTCAGAGCTATTTGTTTTATTTAGACGGTGTTACCTTCCCTCCAGAAATCCTCCCCGTTTTTAATTTTTTAAGGCTCAGCTGGGACAGGGGCGGTCAAGCTGGAGCTGAGAGGGACAGTCCCTCCCCGTCCCTCTCCGAACCTCCCCCTCACTACCCATCTTCCGCCGTGGCCTGAAGACTCATCTCTTCAGACTATACCTAGACTAACCACCACCACGCTGTATATTTCACTCTTTTATAATAATAAAAAACAAAAAATAAAAAAAACCCTTTTTCCTGTCACTTGTTACATGTTGCCCCATCCCTGCACTTCTTGGTAATTTGTATTTGTCCTAATACTGTAGCTTATTCCTCTGCCTAGTTGGCTTTGCAGATGTTAGGCCAGAATAGTGTTCATTGTTCTCGGCTAGAAATAGCTGTACAAAATAAGTATTTACCGTAAGTACCTTACTGAACCCGTGTTCAGCAGTTGTCTACGACTATGAAATGCACTTATTTATTTATTTTTTTTGTACGTCGCTTTGGAAAAAAGCGTCTGCCAAATGAATGTAATGTAATGTAACAGTCACGGTCTTTCCCCGTCTCTCCGATTCTGTCCCGAAATCGAACACAAGAAACCGAGCAGGTTAAAAACTTTGGCAGCGCAGGAAGTTTGACTCCTTTCTTGTCGCGGGCGTGTCAATCCAGAAGATAAGCGCCTGCTCATTTCGGCAGCCGATATCACCTTCTGATCCGTCCCGTTCACTTTTTTTAACTGCTCGGTCAGAAATGACCCGCACGGCTTTTACCGAAAGTAATCGACCATTTCCTGCCCGGCGCTCGCTGGTAGAAAATCATTGTGGAGGCGGAAAAGGTCAACAACAGACACTGACTCAATCAATCAAAACATTTCCTACAATTAATCACATTTTAAGTGGCTGTTTATCTTGTTTTTTTCCCCCCTTCAATGACTTAAAGGGTTTCACTTTTTTTTGAGCTCTGTAGTTTAAAAAGTCATATACTTCTAAAGAAAAAAGAGAAAGGACCACTCTGTAATTTTCCACACCTGAATAACCATTCCCATTTCCCGTTGTCTTTTAACCAGTTACTTTGTCCCGCCACTGTTCCCAGAGCAAAGAACAGGGTGTCACACTGACCTTCCGCCATCACGGAGCTCGGAGAGACGATCCCGAAGCGAACTGGAGCGAAGTGACGGTGACACGACGGCTTCTCTCCGCACCCCCGGGTTCGCGAAGCGACCACGCGTCAGGCAGCCCGCGCTCGTTTGAGGCTGACGCTTTTCTCTCCTTTCCCCCCAGAGCGTCTTCTCTGCCGCGTCGCTTTTTTACGCAATTGTGCCTTGAAGCACATATTGCACAGTTTCTAAATGAGGCAATGTGCTGCTTAAGGTGTTGTTTGGGGGCTGAGAAAACACTCCTGGGACAAGTAGACTCAACTGCCAATGAACTTGAGTGAAAATGAAGAAAATAGCAACCATCTCCGTGGGCAAACTGTACACATCTCAGATCAGATTCTCTTTTCTGATGAAGGAGGAAGGGAGGATTCACACTGAAAGTATTGTGTTGGCTATGATATAGAAGGAATTCAAATCCAAACCACTCTCAAGACGGGGTGCTCCAGAGAGCTCTGATTGGTTCTCGCTGGCTGTATTTGAGAGAAGGTGGGTGACCTTGTCAGCTCACAGCTGTCAAAGATAATGATTTGTGTCTCTTTTGAATTTGTTTCCGTATACCTGACCCTGGACCTGCATTACAACAGCTGGTGGTTGAGTGTGGCGGTGCGGTTTTTGGAAATATCTGTGGAGGGGTTTATTAGTGTGCAGTGCATAGCTAACAATTGAACATTAAACACAACTTGGCATGGAAAAAAAAACGACCATTCTCCTAACAGCTTTTGGCTCTCCCATGGCACAAAAAAATGCATACATGTTTTTTTCTCAGGAACCTAATGACAAATGAATCTGTTTATTTATGGATGGATGGCGTGTTCAAATTACGTTTATTACGCCGTATAATGAAAATACGTTGGCACCTGCACCCGGCTTTATGAATGCATCTGATATCATACCATTAATACGCTAGCGCTAGGCCAATCCCTCAGCTATTCCGAGACATGTAATAATAACACAAATTCCCTCTAAACGCTGAATGATGATGATGATCTCTTGGCCTCGGTTCAATCAGCATTTGTCCTCATCTGACTCGCCCATAAAAGTACACAACCTGTCTTTTCCTCCGTAAAACTATTTGGCGTGTTAGCGATCAATATATAAATGGCGCTTCGCAGATGGACTTTTCTGTCTTTGTGCAATCAAGCAAGGGACATGCTATTACACCACTCTGCCCGTAATGAGGAGCCAGCCCCACAGTATTGATCAGCAGCCATATTTGCAGGACCAGGGAAACATGATATCTTCAAAAAAAAGGTTCTGCAAAAAAAAATAAAAAATAATAATGAAATGAAAAAATTCTGGATGAAGTCATCTTAAAGGATAGAACCAGACAGTTTTTTTTCAATACAAAATAATGAATGTTTAAAGGGACACTTACCCAGCACACAGAAATTTAACCAAGCAAGTCTAATTAGAACTTTGGGGTCATCAGATCTGTTCTAAGAGCGTCCACACTTTAGACTTTGAGTGACTCATCTTGCGTCATACTTGGTGATCGTGGTCTCGACACAAAATTATCAAGGAACAGGTCGGATTCGTTCAGATGTGATCAGATTGGGGTGGGTATTCTCCTGTTACTGCCAAATGGCATCCCATAATTAGTGTGTGGAAGCTGTAAGACTGGCCTCTATGGAACACTGCACACAACTAGGCAAAAATGCAATTTTAGTAGAAAAGCACAGCATCGGGTACAAGCTCAAGATCAGTACAAATTGTGTGAACAGACAACCGCGTATATCTCACACTCAGTAATGTGATTTGTCAACTGTATCGGATTTGAGTGTAAACAAGGCCAGGGATTGTCTTGGAATCCTATTCTGCAGGGTGTTGTATAATAATCCGCCCAGTGCTAAAGCAAACAGGCTTCCTTATTTAGGTCTTGTTTAGTTATGCGCAATCTTATCTTACTGCTGAATGTATGTCTAATACTTTCCACTGTCCCCTTTTTCATTTATTTAAGAATTCTAAAATATAGCCAAACCGGTATCTGAATCCATTCATGAAAATAACCCTTTATTTGCTGTTGTATTACAGTATGTCGGCCACCAAAACTCACAATACGTTTTCATTTCTTTATCCAGAGCAGTTTACATGGATTTCAACAACAGCGATGGAGAGAATGTGGCTACGAAACAGTCGCTAACAGTGATTCTGTCACAAGCTAAAAAAGGGTGCCCTGTAAATTATTACTGTGGCCATAATACCGACGGAGCGCTGTATTAGTCTGCATAATGGAGACATTTTTAACAAGAACGCCATTACCTGGATCTGAGTTAACACAAGCTGTAATCTGAAGTCACTGAAGGAGAGGGGAGAGGTGTTCAATAAACACACTTAGGAATGTTGAAGACAGCAGTCTTACAAAGACCAGGCAGACATGAAGCAAATGAGGACCAGACAGACACAGACCTTGTGAGGAACAGGCACACAGAAGTGTTATGAGGACCAGACAGACACAAACCTTGTGAGGAACAGGCACACAGAAGTGTTATGAGGACCAGACAGACACAAACCTTGTGAGGAACAGGCACACAGAAGTGTTATGAGGACCAGACAGACACAAACCTTGTGAGGAACAGGCACACAGAAGCGTTTTGAGGACCAGACAGACACAAACCTTGTGAGGAACAGGCACACAGAAGTGTTATGAGGACCAGACAGACAGAATCCTTATAAAGGAAGTGGTCTCCCTGCACATGCAGGGAGGCTGACCGACACGCAGCTGCTCTGCTCCAGGACTGTACACATAATATGCTATACTGTGACAGGGAATTATACTGATTAAGGAACTGGGGTTGCAGGTTTGATTCAGAGCTGGGGTAGTGAAATTGTACTCTTGAGCACAGTACTCACTGAAATTCCTCAGTGCTATCCAGCTGTATAAAGGGATTGTATGGAAAAATGTAATATGTAATATGCTCTGGTTAACACAGTCTGCTAATGTAATATAATACAAGGGATAGCGGGTCTTACGAGATAAATGGATGCTCTTCCAGATGTTTTTAAAGATTTATTTTAATGTAAACATGGAAATCACACTATTATTTATTATTATTATTATTATTATTATTTTTTTTTTTTTTTAATTATCTTACCTTAGTAGTCCACCTACTGCCGTGGTGGGCGGTGAGCCTATTTTGTCTGAAATGAGGCCGCATGCGGCGCAGGTTCAAAATTGAAAAGCGGGTGGATATTCAAACACATTACGCAAGATTACTGCAGCTTTGTTCCAGTCCAGTGTTTGCATTACACGCTGGCTGTGGCTTTACTGAAAGGCAGCGTTCCGTGACTGTGAGAGGTCTGGGCTTCTGCCATCGGCTGGGCAGTACTGACAAAAAACAGCTTTTCCTGGTCGCGGTGAAGCCAGCCAAATGACTTAATGAACAATCGGATGCCATTTATCGGGCTACAAAAATAAAATGCCCAAATCAAGTCAGGGTTTTGGTTTTGAGGCCGAGTGCATGATGATAGTTTTCTTACTATTATGAAGGAGAAAATCCTCATGTGTCCTAACTCTACAGAAAATCAGAAAATAAATAAATAAATAATAAATAAATAAATTCCTATATGCTATACTAAAATTATACTAAACTTCATCTGCTGTGATTAACAGTTTACACCATGGAAATCTATTGAAATAGAAACAAAAGAGAAACGTAATTATATCAGTCTCTCCACCCTCGCCCAGAATGTATTGACAGAATAAGGAAAAATCATTGGAAGCGTATTGCGGGGGAATGTGTTTGGAAAGGCACGGAGACCCACCGTCTCACGCAACAGCGCGATGTTTCCCCGGCGAATCGGTTTACTTGAACCCATGAGAAGTCCGCAGGTTCCGCTGATTTAAATCTTACCCAGAGCTGAGGCGGCTAACGCGTCTTTCTCGCTGCAGGCCCGTCTCCTCGGACGGCTTTGCGCACATCACGCCCCTCAGGTTCAAGCGCAAAAGACTTGAGACAGCAGCAGGTCAATGCCCCTCATGTTCCCTTTTCAGTTCTATGATGTTTCAGATCAATGCGCAGACAGTAGATCCAAACAGAAACATTTCCAGGTAATGTCTGGAAACGTTTTTTTTTTTTTTTTTTAAGAAGATCTATTAAAAAAAATCTGAATAATACTGCAAACTGAAGTTTGGCTCATATGCTATAATCTAAGCTGTTTATTGTTGGATATGGACTAAGAGAGACATGCCGTGACCTGTAAACGATAGACCTTCCATTGGTTATGGACTTCGTCCGACCTCTGTAAATACACACTATTCAAAGTAATTCTGCTTCTTTTTAGTAAAGAATCAAAGTTGGCTTTACAAAAATAAAACCTCCATGACTTCAGTGCTCTTCTTAAAGTTTCCTAAATCAAAATAAATATCCCTTTGCTTTATGACACTGTGTAAATGTAATACATAGCATTTCACTTGACTTTTTTCGCAATAAAATTACACTTCCATCTTGAACTCAAAGATAAGTTCATCTTGTGACTCATAGCCTTAGTTCTAATGTTTATCTCCCGCAAATATAAACATGTACAACAGGGGAGTCCCATCTTATACGAAAAGGGCTTTTGTGGGCACAGGTCGTTGCTTTAGCCTTGCACTATGACGACAAGCTCAAATAACTAACTAATCATTGTTTTCAATCAATACCTTGATAAGTAGAATCAGGTAACTTAGTGCTAAGCTAAAACATAAAACGTGCATCCACATTGGCCCTTTTTGGATAAGACAGGACACCCCTCCCATACAGCATAGAGGATGTTGCCGTACACATTGTGCTGATTCAGCATGGTTTGGATCATTTAATTGAATCGACATCAGGTTTCACAAAACATCAGCATTTTAATTATAAAATAAGCACAAAAACAACAAGTAGAAAGACAATAATACAGAATTCATTGGTATACTGACAATCCCTTTCAACAAAGCAGCAACATTTATGATGTTCCCTTACTGTGATTTTTATAACGTAATGATTTTTATTATGTAATGTAACGTACTAGCCACAACATACTTTGGGAAATAACATTGGAATTTGTCCGACATTTCCAACAATTCTCTCCACATTGTCTGCAGTAATTATTTCAGTGCAACATCTTCTGATGTCAGAATCAAACTGTCAAATCCCTTTACAATGAGCCAGAGCAGAAACCCCTCATACATTCTTATACAACATAATCCCGCCCAGCATGTCTTACCATAAAATTGCCCTTTATTCTGCTGAAGTGTTTTTTTTAAATTATATTTTTCTGGTTTACAATGCGCAGTTGAATAAATATGCTTCTCGGGCAGTGGAAATGTAAATCAGGAAAACAAAATGAAGATTCATGAGTGGTTTTTTTTTTTTTTTTTTTGGTAATTCCACTTATTGTGCATATTTTGGCAAGGGGATGCAACATTTGCATATTATTCAACACATTTTGTTTCTATTTTTTGTTTGTTTTTCTATTTGGAAAAAAATTCTGTGTTACAGCTGTATTATACCGTATGTTCTATATATATATATATATATATATATATACATAGATATGACCAAAAGTATCTGGACACCCCTTGGTCTGGGGCTGTTTTTCATAGTTTTGGCTAGGCCCCTTAGTACCAGTGAAGGCAAATGTTACATTAAATCTTAATGCATTGACATTCTAACTGATTCTGTACCTCCAACTTTTGGCAACAGTTAGGGGAAGGCCCTTGCCTGTTTCAGCATGGCAATGCCCCTGGACACACTGCAAGGTCCTTATAGAAATGGTTTTGTTGATCAGTGTGGAGAAGAACCTGACTGGCCTGCACAGAGCCCTGACTTCAACCCCATCCAACACTTTTGGGATCAATTGGTAAGCTAACAGCAAGCCAGGCCTAATTGCTCAATTAGTGCACCACTTCACTGATGCTCTTCTGGCTGAATGGAAGCAAATCCCTGAAGCAATGTGCCAATGTCTTGTATAAAGCCTTCCCAGAAGAGTGGAGGCTGTTATATAACAGCAAAGGGTGGATCAAATTCATATTAATGCCCATAGTTGATAATGCCCATAATTGGATGAGATGTTGGATGTCAGGTGTTCATATACTTTTGGCCATGTAGTGTGTGTGAGTATATATATATATATATATAGTGTAGTCTGTAAATGTTTGGACAGTGACACAATTTTTGTCGGCTGTGTACTCCAGCACATTGGATTTGAAATGAAACAATGAATGTGAGGTTAAAGCACAGAATGTCAGCTTGAATTTCGACTGTCAGCTCCAGGGTGTAGACATAGATGTGTCAAAGATAATAAAGAGAAGACCACACCAATATAATCTCGGAGGGTTCACTGCAAGATGCAATCCACTGGTAAGCCAGAACAAAGAACAGAATGACCAGGTTAGAGTTTGTTACATGTAAATTAAGAAAGAAAACTGTGGCGGTCTGGAACAAACATACTGCTAAAACAACCAAGGAGAGTTTCAGGGCCAAAAAGTGGAATGTTCTTTACTGGCCAAGTCAAGCACCTGGCCTGAATCCAAAGAAACACACGCTTCACTTGCTGCAGACAAGACTGAAGGCAAAAATCCCCTGAAACAAACAGGAACTGAAGATGGCTGCAATACAGGCCTGGCAGAGAAGATACTCGGTGTCTGCTGATGTCTATTGGTTGCAGACTTCAGGCAATCATGAAATGCAATGTTTTGCAAGCAATTTACTAAAAATGATGACTTCATCTAAGATACTGTATGTAAAAAATGTCCAATTACTTCTTCTCCCCTAAAATGGGGGGCGGGGGGGGGGGGGGGGGGTGGCTATGTATAAAAGGGGCTGTAAGTCCTACATGGCTCACCCAATGTAGGTGCAAATACCCTGAAAGTAAAGCTGGCAATCTGTACTTTAAAAAAACATTTTGTTTCATTTAGAATGTTTTGGAGTATGAAACCAAACCAACAAAAATTGTGTCGCTGTCCAAATACTTATGGACTAGGAATATACTAGTGTGTTTGTCACAGATCCACTGTGCAGTGAGTGAGTGCGATTGACTGAAAAACAGTTTTCTCCGTGGACGAAACAAATTTATTTGAATAAATGCCTATAAAGCGAGGACAAGTATTTATTTCGTAGTGAGGATCGCTGGACGTTCCTCGCAGGTGTTTGGTGTGACCGCTGTTTCGTCCCTCCTCCTCCTCAACGCCTCACCGTAACTTCGGCACGCCGACCTCAGAAACTTCTGGACGAATCACCGCAGGCGCGGGCGATGACACCGCGGAGGATTAATAAGACGAGGCTCGCGGCGCGAGTCAATCTCACGAGGCGGGAGTCAAAGTGATGCATCGACACGCCGGCGACATCTAGGAAAATTAGTGTCGGCCCTCATTTGCTCCAAGGTCAGCGTGCGTATCTTGTGTGATTTATATGGTTAATATGGATTGATGATCTGCTGTTGGCCAATTTATAAACAAGGGGCTTAAGAAGTAACTTCACTGACCTTGTTGTGCTGTGAAGAGAGAACTACAGGATGCAGAAATTCTGGCTTGTTCACTTGCCTGGCCCTGGTATTAATACACTCATGTAACTTATAAGTGCTTATTTATTTATTCGAAATATTTATTTATTCATTTATTTGAACTCTGTGCTAGTGCAAGATGCAAATTTAAAGTAAGTGGCTGAATCACTCTTTGAATATAACGAGAGGACAATATTTTATTGGGTTTCCAATCCATGACGATATTTACCCACTTGTCTTTTCAATGCCCCTTTTCAATACTTTTATGTACCAC